>NC_065529.1:12203753-12220999 GCF_006386435.1 Epinephelus moara
AGGAGGGAAATCAGCTTGGTACCTAGCCAGCCAGAACATTGCACATGCTAAATAAAACAAATAAGGCAGGTACCATTACACATGACGAAGCTATATTTCAGCACATACCTGGAGCAAGCAAGCAAACAGCCACAGCAGGAACAGAGCATGAGGCAAGAAAGAGGGGAGAGGGAAAGGCTACAGGTGACTTATATTTGCCAGGCCCTGATTAGGAGGTGGAAACATAGGAGGAGTCAGGCCCAAGCTGCATTCACTCCCTCTCCTGCACTAGTCCACCACATAACCAAAACCCATTGACTTTAAGGCGAGGGAACCAGGTATGCTAACATGCTAACTCATTTACAGGTTTTATAATACATTCCTGCAGCACTTTAGAGTTGTAAATCTGCCACAGTTTTTGTGGTTACAGTTAGAAAAGAGAGGTTAACAGGCGTAGCAACAGTGACTAAGCGTAGCGAGGGTGGTCAGTTAGTAACTCTGTAGAAACACCAGGTGATAACAGTAAGTGATATCATTCATTCACTGTTTGATGTGTTGCAGGTTGTTCTCCAGTCTTGGTGAACTCCACACTATCTCCCAGCGAGGATACGGAGCCAGCTATACAGTCCGACCAGGAAGCCGCTACCCCGTCACCCGCCGGAGCCCCTCCCCCTCTCCCTCCCCATCTGATAGGTCAATAGGGCTTCCCTCCTCCACCGCCCCCTGCTCTGAAAGGCCAGATCTGAGCTCGGGTCGAGGTCTAACCATCCTGAAGTCGTCCAGTCTCAGCCTCCCCTCAGAACCAAAAGAGGTTCGGTTTGTGATGCGAAGCGCCAGTGCACGAACCAGGTCCCGTTCACCCTCACCTTCACCACACGCCTCTCCCTGCCCGTCCCCGGTCCTTAGCGGGCCCCTGTTGGCCCTTCGGCCATGGAGGCAGCGGCCCCTCAACCTGTGGAATAAATATGACGTGGGGGACTGGCTGGAGAGCGTGGGCCTGGCCGAACACCGCCAGCGCTTCCAGGAGCACGAGATTGAAGGCTCCCATCTCCCCGCCCTCACCAAGGAGGACTACGTGGAGTTGGGCGTCACCAGACTGGGACACCGAATCAACATCGAGAGGGCTCTCAGACAGCTGCTGGATGGTTCCACTTGACCCCTCACCTCTGACCACTAACCTCTAGACATCCTGAACTGTGACCTCATAACCTCTGACCTCTGGTCAGACACTAGGCCATCTCTTTGATTAGGATATCTTAGCAGTGACTGAATCTTTAGACCTTTTTACCAACGTTGAGCCCTCTCTGAGTGATCTCGCTGACGTTTTGGCTTATCAGCTCTTTGATCGACCCGAACAGACGGGTACCACTGAGGTCTGTGTCCAGTATTTATCTTTTTAAAGGTAAAAAGAAGTAACAGTTAACCACCAAGCTTTGTCTGACTTGACAACCAGGCTGCCTTAGATCCAGTGTGTTCTCTTCAGTTTAAAGCCTTCTGGCAGATTTCTTACCAACAGTTCAAGTCCAACAACGCACAGAGCATAGCCATCATTTCCAATGGAGAGAACAGCTGCAGGAGCCATAACGGTGTGCACTGCTCTTATTTTCCACCAGGTTTTGCAGTGAAAGATTAATTACATTGGACTTTACCTCCAAATATACCAACCACCCCAACGCAAAAATTTGATTCGGGCATTGACCTGAGAGTCAAGGAGGAGACAATTTTTGGTTCTTACTTTATACTACTAATATAATGACCAAAATATGAAAAAACCTTAAAGTAGAAAGTTAAAGACTCACATTTGATCCATATTCATCAATTTTTTAGGTTTCTAGGCAGAGTCTTTGTCGTACAGAGCTGGTCCTGCATCGGTGTTCGACAAATTCATGTACATTTTGATCTACAAGAATAGAGTGCATCAGGGATGACAGGTTTTTGTAGGCCAAAGCAGAAGTTAACATCACCCTGGTTCCCTCAACAAAAAGCCGACGGGATTTCTCCATTGGATTTTGGATTATTGCAGAAAATAATCTCTGTGGCAAACAAATGTCCACGATACTTGCACGTTGTGTTGCACACCACTTCATGATTTTGACTAAAGCAAAAAGTAAACATCACGCTATAAATGAACTACACTGCTGCTACATGACTTAACGTCGCCACCGTGACAAGGCTGTGAAGCCGTGTTTGGTGTGATGATGTGTAGTCTCATTTAGCCACTTTATAACAACTGAACCGCCTTTTTTAAGACACCTAAAGGCCTTAAAATTCATGAGTGGGGTATTTAATGACGTATTTTTTTGTCATAGAACAAAATGTGAAAGTCTGTTTAGAACATGTTAACCACAGACTTTATTTCAGGCAACTAACCAACAATCAATTGACTTTGAGTCGAGGGAACTGGGAGCGCTAACGTGCCGACTCAACTGGTGCCAAAATGGCTTCACGGCCAGTTACATTAAAATAAAATCCAATGTTTTCTCTTAAGTTACGCTGACTGAGCTAATGAATTGAACTTTGACTCAACGAACAATCTGAAGTTATTAGTTTTACCATTATAAAAGAAAACAAGCAAATTTTCATATTTGAGAAGTCATCTGTGAATTTTCAGTTCAGCAATCAATATTTTTCTTTTTACTGTCAGTCAACTAGTTGATTAACCA
The DNA here is from genome assembly GCF_006386435.1 of Epinephelus moara. Taxonomy (NCBI): domain Eukaryota; kingdom Metazoa; phylum Chordata; class Actinopteri; order Perciformes; family Serranidae; genus Epinephelus; species Epinephelus moara. The sequence goes on from NC_065529.1 coordinate 12,206,396, forward strand.
ATTAACTGTTTAAGCTTCAATGTAATGTTTTTAGCTAATTTTGCATTTCTAGAATTTGCGTCAACTCACTTAACAATAAGACTGCAACGCTTACTTTCATCGTCAATTAATCCGTCGATTATTTTCGTAATTAATCGATAAGTTGTTTGGTCTATAAAATGTCAGAAAACGATAAAAAAATATCGATCAGTGTTCCCCAAAGCCCAACATGACGTCCTCAAATGTCTTGTTTTGTCTAAAGATATTCAGTTTATGATCATAGAGCAGGAAAGGAAGCAGAAAATAGTCACATTTAAGAAGCTGGAATCATAAAGTTTTGATTTCTTTTGTTTAAAAATAACTCACACCAATTAATCGATTCTCAAATTAGTTGGCGATGAATTTAATTTATGACAATTAATGGATTAATCATTGCAGCTCTACTCTCCAAAGAATTGGAGAAATTTCACCTACAGTTGCTAACATTCTGTGCTAGCTAGCAAATGTTCTGTACTAGCTAGCGAACGTTCTGTGCTAGCTAGCAGCCTAATTTGTAAGCGAGTGAATTGTTTTCGAATACTGACGTAATGTAGCTGTTAAACAGTTTGTTTGTTTGTTTTATTTCAATCACCAGAAAAAAATTAATTGGAATACCTGCGTTTTGACTAAAGCTAGCTCATAGCATCCACACAGTGCTCTACAGCATCCCGTTAGCATACGGAGCTAATCACAGCTGGACACAGAGCTTCACTGCTAATCTCAACAGGTGATCAAAGAGCTGATCTGACAAACTGATTACAAATATAACGAGACGGGTTCTTTTCCTCGTGCCATTCTGCTTCCCCAGACGAGTTTAGCTGAACTTTTTGCTGGCAGAGCTGGACGATTAGCGAGCTACTGGGAGTCTCTACCTTAACAACAACAATGGGAGATTAGCTGAGGATATTTCTCCGTCTTTTCTTGTGACTTTTTTTTTTTTTTCAAATATCACTCATGAAGAATTTGTGTTTATTTTGAGTTCATATCTTAACGCCGATCATTTAGAATTTATGAATAACAAGTAATAATAATGTGGTGGTGATGACTTACAGAGTTTATAATAGTTTGGAAAATGATTTTGAGTTCCTTATGATTTGACAATGAGTTGAATTTCAAGGTCGTTCTCGGTTTTGAGATTCATAATGATTTGTCAATGAGTGTGACTTTGTGCTGATGTGCTGTGTGTTTCAGGGAGAGCTGCAGCGGAGCTCCAACTGTAAACCTCTCTGGTTTCTAACCTGCTTATCGAGGGCTTACTGTACATGGTGCTATCTGTTTAAAGCCATCTGTACAGAGTATACCTTTCCTCTTCCCCTCCTATACCGTCCCTACACACTGACACACAAAACTCTTATCTTAACCCCCCTTAACTCTGTCAATCCTAAATTAATCAACCGAGTGTGGCTGTACCTGCCATGACCATCTCACAGTAATGGTGACTCGCCAGGAACAGGCCATATATGGAGTTTCCTCCCTGCCATATTGGGGATTTCGTCCCTGCCATACGTGGAGTTTCCTCCAGACCATATATAGAGTTTCCCAGGGGCCGTAAATAGAGTTTAAAACAGACCAATTACAGTTTACGGTGTGATCACATCAAGTCACAAAATCTGTGTTTATGAGTTAAAAAGTGGTCACACCAAATTTCATTTCAATGACAAAGGGTGTGAGTCGTATTTACTTCTAGTTGCACGTTGATCCCGCCTCACAAAAGAGCCCAATTTGATTGGTTCTCCAGTGTCCAGCCAATTTCATAGTGAAGGTGGAACTGGACGCCTAATTTGGGAAGTACTCTCTATTATATATCTCTGCACAGTGAAATACTGCGAGTGTCAGAGAACAACAAATGCTGCTTGGTTCAACAATAGCTATAGAAGTTGATGACATTTAAGTCCTGCACAGGTCTGATTTAAAGACCGACAGTTCCAAACAGGAACCACGATGTGCATTACCACACCCGCTCCACCACCCGCACATACGACCAAAAAGTTCCACCAACACAAGATCCACAGCCCGACCCAAAACCAAAAACCCTACAATAACTGTGTGCTGTTGGAATAATTTCTTTAGGCAGCACGTGTAAAGTGATTATTTTGGGATGTTTCATACATGTGAAACTAAGATATTATATTTTAAAACAGAGGTAATTTAGAAAATAATATTTAAATGACTATTTTTGGCTTATTCTCTTAATATTGAGCAGCACATCTGCACAGTTAACGTGCCTGTTAGTAACACACCTGACTGATGTGCCTCTCATATTCTAACAGAGCCGACACACGAAGTCAGAGGATTAAAACATTAAAATATTCCTATTTTCATTTTATTTTTATATATTGATCATATGATGCCCACAATCCGACCTGCACGTTCTGTTTTTTTCCACCCAAAACTGAACCTTAGTAAATTTAAGACCACCCACGAATCACCTTTTTTGTGCGGGTCATTTGACGCATATCCAGATACATGAGCCGATGGAGGACTCTGTAGTTCAGAGGGGCCGGGCGACATGGCCACATTTATTTATTTTAAGCATCAAAATGCAGAAAGGCTAAAACCTGATTGAAACATACTCTGAAGGTTATCAGTTGCAGGATTAACTATATATAAAGATGGACGACATGTCTTCAGCTTCTGCCTACTGCACCAAAGTGAAGCCAAAATATCCCGGATACAGCTGCTGCCATCTGGCATTAGTGAAGTCATTTGGAACCAGAGTCTGTGCAGTAGTATTGAGTATTGAGTTGTGCAGTATTGAGTTCCCACCCATTCATCTGGCCGACCCAACTGCAAGTAGCGCCATTGATCCTGAGCACACACGACACACACAGCTGTCAATCAGGACATCAGACCCCCTTTTATAGCATCAAATAACAAATTAAAACCAAAGTTGTCAGAAAAATGAACAAACATCAGTGTGATGAGAGCTGCGTAAAATCCTCTTTGGGGAACATTTACTTCACGTGTACTTTGAGATTGTAGTCTGGCCCCATCTGTCCCGTCTCCAAACATGGAGGGGGCAGGCTTTATGACCAATACTGCAGCCAGCCACCAGGGGGCGATCCAGATGTTATGGCTTCACTTTTGCAGAGCTGTCCAGGCTGCCATGAAGTGCACCAGGCATTGAAGCCAATTTTATATAGTGGCTAAGCATGGAATTACAACTTCCTGGTCCATCACGGAATACCGCTGGGCCTGAAAAAGACTTTTTCCCATAGATGTGAAAGAGACGTCTGTAAATTAGCGTATACATTTTATAGAGCATCACCAACCCTGTGAAATGACTTGTTCCATCATCAGAATTTGATCCATTCAGTCTGATAACATTTGGAAAGTCTGGAAGGGCCATATGATTATATAATTTTGTACCCAGTGAAATTAGCTGAGCGCTAAATGGAAGTAGCCAGCTCGGCTAGCGTAAGTCTTTAGTGCGTCTGCTGCATTGTCCCAGAAGATTCAGGTAAATCTACACTTGTCCGTTGAAGTTTTCTGGCTTCATGCGCCGCTGAGCAGCTTCCATAAGAATTAAGGGGCTTAGCATCCAACGCTGTATCCAGTTCTCTTTATACATCCATGGAGCTGTCATGTCGTCCATCTTTATGTAGCCTACAGTCATCGATCCCACAATATGCTCCTGCTGTTTGTGTCTCTCATATCTGCAGCCTCTTTGTGCACGTCGTTATAACTTGATTTTGAACACGTAGACATTTTGTGCAAACTCAAAACTTCATCAGATTTGGATATTTTGCCCAGACCTACAAGATAGCGTTAGATAAGATTGATTTGATTTACTGTTTTTGGATTGCTATTGCGACCCTGCCAGCCATGCTAGCTGACGCACTTTATACTTAAAGCCCTGCGCACACGGCACGACTGTCGAGCTTTTCACCACAGTATGCAAGTAAAGTTCACCTTTCAAAATCTGGTCTGACTGCACCGTTAAAAACATTAGTGGACACAACTCTTACAGAAACTGTTCCTGCTTTTGTGATCTTAAAGAGAGACGGATGAGACTTATATCTGTGTTTCCAGGACGTGTTTAGCTTAGCTTAGCACAAAGACTGGAAGCAGGGGGAAACTGCTAGCTTAGCTTTTCTCTTTAAAATCAGAAGTTAATAATCACAAACTGTTGATTTTAACTGACGGAGACACTTGTTGTCCTCGTCTTTGCTACACCTCCCTCTTGTCTTAATAACTTCACACAGCAAACTAATTTCACACTGCTGTCAAACTACCTAACACGGGATCGCCCTCTGAAGCACAATCAACGTTCCAGTGCCTGTTTCCACGACAACAAATCTACAGCGTTTATGACGCTTTTTTTTCCCAACTGAAGAACCTGAACACGAGCCAAGACCACAATCATGAATCCCAAAGTTGTACAAGTTCACAGTGCCCTTTAGCACAGAGGTAAAGAATGTATAGTCTATGTACAGCACATTACAGTAGACTCTATAGTCTGTTTAATATATATTATGGTAGAATAATGTAGCTATAGTGTAAAATATAAAGTATAGTAGACAATAAAATGTATACAGTAATAGTTTGGTAGACTGTAGTCTATAAAGGCTTTAGCTGCGTGTGATATTCAGTCGTTGTAAACAGACACACATCAGCTGTTTATCCTCTATGAATCCAAAAGTTTATATATATTTAAAAAATAATAATAATTTAACTCAAAACCAACTTGTATGATTAATTAAATTATATCTGAGTTCATCATGCTAGTTTGTAGTGTTCTGAGCAAGAGTCTGTTCAGTCTGATCTGAGCAACACTTCCCCAGAAAGACGTATAAAAACAGAAATCAGATCCCGGCAGCGTGAATCCAAACCCGTTAACTACATCTGAATTCTTTCTAATCTCTTATCAGTTCTCGTTAAGTTGAGCTTAAGTAACTAAAGTTCACCGTCTGGCTGTCAGCACTTAACCCCGTATTTATTTCAGGTAACTTAGCGTCTCTTAGAACCTTGGTTACGCACGTAACTCCCAATTGGAGTTGTAGTTTGAAAAGAGAGCTGTGATTGGGTCACAGTGATCCTGCGTGCAAACTAAAAACATCTTCAGGCCCCGATCAGACAGAGCACTTTTTACAGGATGAAAAACATGAGGCGCACCCATACAATGTGTAAAAATAACTGACGTAGCAACCGTGACGTCACCCATCGATATGTTTTGTTTCCTAGGATGGTGAAAGCATGACCCACCCTACTCTGATTGACTTACCCAGATGTTTTTACCCCTTGTCAGAACCACTGTTACCCGCCATGCCTAAACCCAACCCACCCAACAGTCAATGAGTGCTAGCCAATCAGAGGGAGAGTAGGGCGAGTCATGCCTTCGCTATCCTAGGAAATGCAAAGTCACATCATGTTTTCGGCATTTTGACCGTCGCCATCTTGTTTTTTTGGAGCCAGAAGTGACCATATTTGGATGAGAGGGTGGAGCTACAGAGGAGCGAGGCGTGGATCTGACTCGAAGACCTTGTTGATGCCTCGCAGACGGCCAGACACTCAAAGACTGGCCCGCCTCTCAGTTCATCCAATCAGACAATGAGAAAAACACAACATCGGGCGCTTTTCTGCTTGAGTTAAATTTTTTCAGCTTAAGGTGTTCAGGTCGCTCCTGCAAAAACGCCAGGTGTTTAGCAATACAAACGCAGTGAGCAAAACTTCTAAAAATGTCTCTGTCTGATTGGGGCCTTCAGAACGTGGTTTATATTTCCACTACACAATGAAGTTTCACTACGACAATCAATTTATATGTACTGTCAACAGTCGTATAGAATTACGTCGTCTTTTTTACAACGTTAACTCACAGAAATATGCGCTTACAAAAATTTGCTCGGCGAAACAGCTGGATGAAAAAGCAAAAGTTGAACTATAGGTTCACATTTTTTGCCGAACATGGGATTTTTGTTGTTTTTGGCATTTTATCAAGCCTCAAAATGCAGCGCGAATGTCGACCCAACACTAGCGTGAAATGCGAGTTGTAATGCCGCCAGTGTTGAAAGCACATTGGTTAAAACCGAAAAGGACGACTGAAAACAAGCTAACGTCAAGGAACTACAGAGCACCTGTCTGCGCCTTAAAATGTTACCTCCATTTGCTAACGTTCTGGGGTAGCTAACAAATTAGTTTTTTTTAAAGAATACTAATGTAAAGCAGCAAATTTTGTTTTCTGAGTTCAGACAAATTTAAATATTTGAAGCGAGTAAGCTAATCGGGATTTGTTAAGTTGCTCCTAAAGTTAGTTAACATCGTTAAAAGGATCGAGACAGCTGATTTAAAGATGCTCAGGTTGAAGTTTGGGGCGGGCTTGAAGCTAACTAGTTGGTATGAAGTGCTGTTCGTTCACCTCAAGGCAAAGAAAAGGTGTGTGTAGATGTTCAGATGGCGGCAGAAGACTTCTCGCCATATAGAAGAGGATGCAACGAATCATACGTAGAAAAGTTCGTACTTGCTCTCCTCCGTATATGTAAATGCTGCTGATGTAGGCGAGATTATCAGGCTGCTGGTTTGGGAAAGTAACAAAAATAATCCTATATTCAGACTTCAGATAAGACGGAGAAGTGTCCTGATGTCCTCAGAGTTTAGATTAATTGACCTTCTTGACATCATTTATCTTTATAACCACAGAAGAAGAAGAGCGTGCTGGTGTGTAGCTGTTCCACAGAGTGAATATCACACACATCACATACACACTAAATGTGTAGTATATATTATAATGGACTATAGTCTACTGTACAGAGTCATCCACAGAGTGAGATGTGGGCTGTCGCTTTCTCTGCAGTGTAACAGTGATAATCAGCGATGGAGAGGTCATGTGACCTCGTAACCTCTGACCTCAGGTCCCCCACCCTGTACACTAATAGAAACATGAGGTCATCCACTTGTTGTAGGATTTCTCAGCCAATCAGGAACCAGCAAACCTGCTGCTAAAAGTCTCGTCAGTGACGTGACGATGAAGTGAGGTCGGCGGTGTTCCTCCACCTGGAAAAGTAGTTCCTTTTGTTGTTTTTATTTTTAGCTGAAGTTCTGCCTTCAAAATTAAACCAGTGTAACAGATTGTTCAGAGTCGAGATAAACACATGAATCAAAGTTTATTCAGCAGCAACATGTTTTTTGTTTTTCAAATCCCTGAGTCACCGGTCCATCTGTCGGGTTCGGGCTCTGCGGGTGACTCACGAGTGAAGTTTTTCTGCCTGGTCCCGATTTATTTTCACCTATCACCAGACAGTTAATCAGACCTTTGTCTCCACAGCAGACAGTTTGTGAAAAGGGAAGATTTGTTTTGGCTCCTCTGGTTTCAAGTAAAAATCCTGTTTGTGTTTTTAATAGACGCTATCAGGTGACTGACAGTTTGAGGTTTTAAAGTCCTGGATGGACGGGTGAACTCTCGTAGCTGAATTATTTGTGCAAAAGATGAACAGTTGTGTCAGAAAAATATCTTATTCTTTGATTTAAAAAATAGTCAAAGGTATGAGAAGCCTGTCGACATAAAAACTGAAGGAGAGATATCAACTGTAACTGTAAAGTATAATATAATCTGCAGTTGAAAGGAACTCATGTAAAATTCTGGGTCAGTTTCGGCTTCATTATCTCAAACACAAGCTCCCTTTTTTATTTTATCCGCAGCTTCTAACGGCTGAAAATTACATTCTTACGAATCACTTACGACTGATTTTGGAAAGTCAAATTTTCCTCAAAGAAAAGACAGTGGAAAATATCTGAGTGCATTTAGTCAAGAACTGAGTATTTTCATGTTACACTACTTTATACGTCATTACATATCACAGAGAAATATTGTACTTTGTGCTCCGCTACAGTTTTTTAGGGAGCTGTAGTTACTTTTCAAATGTATTATTTTACAAACCGAACATGACGGATTTATGAAAACTGATCCACTGTAACAGATCAAACTATAAAACGTATATAAAGTAGTTAAAATTAGTTCGTCAACATTAAAGTATCAGCTGACATATTAACACATCGATAATAACGACTCTGCGTTGTGAGTACTTTTACTTTTGATACTTTACGTACATTTTGTTTTAAATACTTTTGTAGTTTTCAGTGAAATTTTGAACGCAGGACTTTTACTTGTAATCGAGTATTTTCATATAGTAGTACTTTTACTTAAGTTAACGATTTAAATATTTATTCTATCGTTGTTAATTAGAACATTTAACAGTCGGAGACAAAATGTCGGAGTATTAACAAGAGGCCGACAGGAGACGATCGTATAAAAAGATGGAACCAAGAGCCAAAATGGCCGCCACTGCATATCTGACAGCGTTCACCATGGTAACGCCTCAGCTTCCTGCTGATTGGCTGAGAATCCTGGCTTTCTAACCTGCGTGTGAAACCCTCCTCCTCCTGATACTCACCTGGTTATAATGGTTTTATGGTTACCTTCCTCCTCCTCCTCTTCCTCTCTAGCTTCCTCTTTTTACAGTATGTTTGTAGTTTCTTCTGGAGTGAGTGGTGTGTGTACTTGTAGTTTTTTTCTTCCCTTTTCTAAAAACTGAAGAGCACACAAACGACAACCGATGAGCTCTGCAACGCAACAGATTGTAATCTTTATAATAAATTGTCATTTATTACAAAGTTAAACAGCCGTGACTTCCTGTGTGGTTCTTTCACAATAAGAGCTGTCGGCTCAGGTCAAGGTGTGTTGGTGACCTCTGACCTCGTTTAGATCGTTTAGATGATTCTACCTGAGCTTCAACAGTTTGATATTCTGGTATCAAATATAATTCAGTTCTGATCTCCAGGTTCAAAGGTTTAAAACAGTCTGACTCTCTTATGTTTGTAAATGTGAAGCTACAGTTAGCAGTTAGCGGTTAGCAGTTAGCTTAGCACAAAGACTCTAAGCAGGTGGAAACTGTTAGCCTGACTCTGTCCAAAGAAAACTACACCCACCCAGCAGCTCCTCTGAACATCACAGATCATCATGTTAAATCTTATTTCTTTAACTTATAGTAATAAAATTAGAAGTTGTGGTGTCACATGGGGGTGATGTGCCGAATCTGCTGGTTGCCTGGCAACAAGACAAACAAGAAATCACTGCATCTGACCAGGAAATAGATCCTGCGTGTAGTTCAGGAGATTATTCTCAGACACAAGTTGAGTCTGAAGGCGAACATGTTGAGACCGGCTCGTGTTCAGGCTGTTAGTTAACGGTGTAATTATAATATTTAGTTGTGTGGAACTATTATTATCATCCATACTTATTATTGTGCCACAGTTTTTTTGGCTCACAGCTCGTCCCACAGTTTCAGAGCAACATATTCTTAATTTGTTGGCCAAATATTTAACATGTGCTTTGAGTTTTAGCAGCAATCAAACATTAGATTTTTCTGTGATTGAATTAATATAAAATGTTCCTTTCTCGTCCAACATCTCCAAAACTACAAACACTGCAGACTCCAAACTGTCAGTCTCTGTGATTTTGCTCTCAGCTGATTAAAAAATGCACCAACAGCGCCACCGTGTGGTCAGAGTAAGAGCTTTGTTACAACTAAAATACAGACACTGAAGGATTGTGTAAAACTTCATGGCATTTCATTGTTAAGTAAAATTTGATTTGACTTGATTTAATTTAACTTAATTCAATTTAATCTAAAAAGATTAAATAATAAATAAAAATAAACAGTGGTGGAAGAAGTATGCAGATCTTTTACTGAAGTAAAAGTAGAAATACTGGACACTAAAAATAATTCATTACATAAAAAGGTTTGCTAAATGTTACTTAAGTAAAAGTACAAATTTATTATCATTAATGTGTACTTGAAATATTAAAAGTATAAATTATAAACTAACACTCCTTTCAGAGTGTTTTATTATCAATATGTTGTATGACTGGATATTATAACTGAACATATTTAATGTGTCGACAGTTTCAAATACTTTACACTAAAATACACTGGTTAGTTTCATAGTAAATTATTGCAACATGTTTAAAAGCTCCTCCTGTGTTTGGGACATTTATTGAAAAGCCGTTAATAACTTAAGTGTTAAGTGATAAATATAGTGAATTAAAAGTAAAGTAAAATAAAACTGTGTGGTCAGGTGCTGTTTTCTCTGATATTAGTTAAAAAGGTATTTCCTGTAAACTTCTGGAAATTATTTGGAAGTTCAAACCTGTAAAAGACACTGACGTCATGTCCTGTGTTTGTTTCATCACTGAGATGAGTTCATATTATACAATTAAAAACTTACACGTGACGTTTCAGAGGCTGATGCCTGCAACACATTTAAATCTGACTACTGTTAGGCCAAAAATAAAATAAAACAAAACAAAAATGAAATATAATGAAATAAAATAAAACAAAAAATCTAATCAGATAAAGCTTAAATAAACTAAACTAAAATGAAATAAAATAAAACGAAAAATAAAACAAAACAAAAACAACAATGAAATATAATAAAATAAAAAATATATGACAAAATTAAAATAAAACAAAACAAAACAAAAATGAAATATAATAAAATAAAATGAAGATATATAACAAAAATAAAATAAAACGAAACAAAACAAAACAAAGAAATCAAATCAAATCAAATAAAACTTAAATATAATAAAATAAAATAAAACACATGTTGCATTTTTGGGTCAATCCGGGTCATGACCGATGATCCCAGATCTGTCATGTACATCTCTCCTGTTCACTGACCATTAAAATAAGGAACTCCTGAAATACACATAATTTTGTGTGTATGGCAAACATAAAAAAAAATAATAATAAAAAAACTTATATTTATTTGTTTTTCATCCTTTAATAATAAATAAATAGAAAATATATACAAATAGAAAATAATATTAATATCAATGGAAATAATATCAAAAGTAAATAATTATATTAAATAATAATAATAATGATAATAATAATCATAATGATAATAATAATCATAATGATAATAATATAAAATTACAAAAATTAAATAAAATTGTTGTTATTCTGTTATATACAGTATATTTGGACATATTTGTTATATACAGTATATTATTATTATTATTATTGTTATTTATATTCTTATTTAAAACAAGAATATCCCAGAATGCTCTTTGAATTAACGCCATTAACATATTTCTGTTTAACATGAAGCCTGACATGCTGAGTGATGATGATGATGATGATGATGATGATGATGATGATGATGATGTTCTGTTGTATTGTTTGATGTGCCAACAGGAGAAACCCCCTAAGCTCTGACAGACACACATGTCATCATGTGATGCTGCACAGAGGAGCAGGAAGGACAGAGCTCTCACTCTGCTGCGGATCCTGAGGACCAAACTACTGGATGATGCTGCGTTAATGTGTATGTGTCATTTTCCTGCTGTAGATGTTTAAGGTTGAGCTCAGTTTAACTCCTGTATGTCCTGTTGGGGAGTTTAATCTACAGCAGTGCGGCATATTTTCATATTTAGCCATTAAGTGTAGTGGAATAAAAGTATAAAGTAGCATACAATGTAAATGTAAAGTTCAGTACAAGCACCTTAATTTATATTTGAGTACTGTACATGAGCAAATGCTCTGAGCTACATTTATGTGACAGATTTGTGTCAGTATTATTTGCGTAAACAGATTGACAGTCTATTAATGTGTTATCTATTAAAGAATTGAGATTCACAAATAAAACCTGGATTCACAAATATCTGTTTGAGAGTTGTAAATGTCAAGTAGATATCGCAAATGCTTGTCATTTATTTTTTAATTAATTTATTTGTAAATTAAATTAATTTGTGGAATTTAAATGTGTGTTTGCGAAATAGTTTTTGATTTTATAATATATTTCTATTATATATAGAATCCGTGGAAATCGTGTATTTGCAGATCTATTTTATAGCTGCAAAATATATATATTTTTAATTGACATTTTATTCATTTATTTTGTAGACAAATTTATTATTGATTCCGCCACCGGAAGCAGGAAGTTAAAAAGACGGTGTGATGCTGCGCGTGCTCATAGAACGCAGTGAGTCATCTTCCCGGATATAGACGATCTTCGGCGGTGCTAGCCGGCTATCAGCTAGCTCAGAGAGACGCCATTAGTTGGGAGAAGCGCAGGGTTTCGGTATCAGGTAGAAACGGGACGTAGCTCAGTGTTCGGACCCGTTTCCTCCCACCTGTTGGTAGATATCAATAAAGGTCAGAGTCGCTTCTGCTGTCGACGCGTTTCTCTCCTGATTTTAGCTCCTTTTTTTAAAGACGGAAGCTGATGTGAGCTGCGCAGGACTTCAGCTGTGAACGGGGTTAGCATTAGCATCAGCGTCGCTAGCTTGATACGGCTTGTTTTGATTCGTGGGGAAAAAGAAGCGACAGGACTTGTTTGGTAAAACACTGCCTGCCATGGCGGCCGGAGGGACGGGCGGCAAAACCTACTCGTTCAAGGTGGTGCTGCTGGGCGAAGGCTGCGTGGGGAAGACGTCGCTGGTGCTGCGATACTGCGAAAACAAATTCAACGACAAACACATCACAACTCTACAGGTAAGACACCCAGGAAGAGGCTGCTGCTAGCCCGGGTTAGTGACAGAGAGGAGCCGTGACAGGTCAGCAACATGGAGGGCTGGTGAGGGCGGTGGAGCTGAGCTGCTGCTGTAACACACACATATAGTCCTGTATTATTATTATTATTGTTATTATTATTATTAATGATAATCTGAATTACCTTTAATAAGCAACTGTGTGCTCACATACAGGGGGTCAGTTACACCCCCCTAATGTTCTCACACAGAAACAGACATGACAGCAGCAGACAGAATTAATGTGTTCATAAATATGTGGATAAACAGCTGTATATTAGAGGTGGGGGATTTTATGGAGACAGATTTATGTCAATATCATTTGTGTAAACAGATTGACAATCCCTGTGTGAATGTGTAATCTGTGGATATAAAACACCTCCCACAAATACACAGTATGGAAAATAAAAAAAACAAACCTATTTTGCAAATCTACAAATACTCAAGTATGGAGATCGATTTGTGTCAATATTTTTTTGTAAGAACAGATTGACGAAAACCAACTCTATAAAACTATTTTTTTGTGTGCTGTTTTTTTTAAATTTTATTTTGTTTTTATTTATTTTTTTGTTAAGACACAAACCAACTGTATAAAACTAACTTTTTGTGTGCTTTTTTATTATTATTATTTGTGAAGACAAGGTGATCTCTTTTTTTTGTTTGTTTGTTTTTATTTATTTTTTGTTAAGATGAAAACCAACTCTATGAAACTAATCTTTTATGTGCGGGGGGGTTATGGCGAAACAGAGCTGATGTGGCTGAAACCAGAGCAGCCCGTCTAGCCGGGATTATCTGGGGTGACGGAGGTGAGAGCCAAGTGGACCAGAGCTTTCACTTGTAGTGTAGTGGAGTACTCTCACTGTGTTATACTTTTACTGAGATAAATACTCTGAGTACTTCGTCCACACAGACATCACCGGCTGACTGTCACACACACTGTTAATAATCAATGTCTCGTCAATAACTAAATTTCGTCCCCGTCCTGAATTCTGCACATTAAACCCACGTCGATAGATCTGTGCTGTAATAACACTGTGCTGCTGTAATGTGTAACATGCTGCTGTGTGACCGGCCTCACTTTGTCTTTATCAGGTTGTAGAAGTGCTCAGTGTTTAAAACCCTGCAGATAAACTCGGACTGAAGTCACAGCATCATGCAGGATGACCCCGTCTATATTAAATCATTTGAAACAATACAGGACAAATGAAATTTAGTTTCCAACAGCACATAAAAAGAAGTCAGAGATTTAAAGGAGACGACTGCTGCATCCAAAGGATCGTCACGGTTTATAACATATTAAACACATAATGCAAATAATTAATGTGCTGTAAACAAACGAGCAAAACATCTGTTGATTATTATTAAGTTCATTTTATAGCCCAACATCACAGTCTGTGCAGCACGTCAGCTTCATCCCTGATTCCAGTTAATAAATATGTTGATAAAAAAATAAATGAACAAAGCTGGTTATGTCACTCCAAAACAAAATTAAAAATAGGAATAAATATTTATAATAATGATAAAGTTTGATGCTGAATCATTTTTCTTATCCTTGTTCAGCCAATGAAACAGGTTACGTTGAATAACTGCCAAATAAAAGTGAAGTTTCAGTTTCATTTCGTCCTCTGTCCTCCTGTTTCTCTCCCACCGCTGCTCACTTTCTATTTCTCTCCATCATCTCTCCTCCGTCTCTCTGCTTTATTCAGACATGATGAACATTTTCTGATTTCAGCTTCTCAAACATGAAGATTTGCAGCCTTTCCCTGTTTTATATTTTTACAAACTGAATTACATCGATAGAAACTGTTGTATTGCCCAGTAGGTTTGCATGTACGAGTACTTTATCGTGGTGTGTTGGTGCGTAAATAGAGAAAAACACTAGCCCCTTTTACACTGCCAGATTTTCGGTGAATGTTGGGCCGTTTTGCCGGCAAGCTGCGAGCGTTTAGACACACAGAGCTGGATTGGCGAGTTGATCCGAGGTGCCCAATTTTCCACCTCGTAGGGTAGACATATTGGAGGAACCTTTTTAGTTTAAACAGACCGAGGCGGCCTTC
>NC_065529.1:12222036-12224261 GCF_006386435.1 Epinephelus moara
TTTTCATTCAAACAATGTGAAAAAGCAGGATTTTATATATATTTGTTTCATTCAACAATTGTGTAAAAAGAGTTAACTGCTGTGGTGGTATGTTTTAATAAGGTTACCAATAAGTAAAAGATATTTAATAGTTGTCTATTTTTTTCATTACTGTACCGAAAAAAACCGAACCGTGACTTGTGTATCGAGGTACGTACCGAACCGAGATTTTTGTGTACCGTTACACCCCTAATATTAACCTAAGTAGTCATGTCTATATTAAATGTAATAGTGTCACTTATGTGAGTTTAAAAACAACTTGTCCAACATTGACAGGCCGGAGGAAAAGACTAATGTCTCCACCTTCACCACGCCTCCTAACTTTGACTCTACACTCACTGTATCTGTAAAAATGACTTAGTAAACCTTACCTTGCTGTCCCGGGTCAAACGAAGCTAAATTTAGCTCACGCTGGAAAAGTTAACGTCACTGTCTCGAAGTTAAACAGTATCTGTGGTTTGCTCAGGTGGCTGGGTTGTATATTCATTTACATTTTTCCACTGATTCCTCACCTCAGCATGTTTCCAGATGTTTTAGGAGTAGCTGAAAGCCTTTCGTGTCTCCAGAAGGAGTCGTGTGATAAATGTCCTCAAGTGATGTCACCTGAGTCAGCGTCATGTCAAGACTGTGAGTTTGGAAGTCAAAAAATCTGCAGGTGTGGAGTTAGAGAGAAGTGAGAGGTCTCTGCTGCAGGCTGACGGCTACAGGACACATTAACTGCTGCTGCAACACACCTGAATCTCTGACTGAGCTGCCAGCAGGTGGAGTTGCATTGTGGGTAATGTAGGCAGCATGTTCTGACGAGGAAGGAGAATGTTTCAGAGTAACAATGACGATATCTCTGGCTCTGCTGCATGGATTTAACTCTCTGTATTGAGTCAACATGATGAATGTGTGTAGTGTTTAATACGCTGCTGAGGCTGTGACCTGTGTAGACTGAAAACTTCTGGAACTGTAAATTGAGTTTTCATATCCGTCTGTGTCATTGCTGAAGTGACCTCAGAGCTGATAAAATGCGTCCAGAGCCTGAGTGTGTTTGCATATCTCCTTCCAGCCTCCGCTCCGAGGCAGCTGCTCTCCTAATATGACTCTGTTCCTGGTTGTTTGTGTGCTGCGCTCAGGTTACAGAAACTCTCTCCGACCGGTCGACTGACTGACTGACTGGATTTCAGGAGAAAATCCAGGAAGTATGATGCAGCATTTCCATCAGAGCAGCCAGTGATGGAGTATCAATAATGACTTACAGCCGCTCACATCAGTGTGTGTCTGAGGACGGACGAGCTTCAGTCGGTTGTAGTTGTGTAATCTGGTGTTGCGTTCAGACACCTCGGGATGAGCGGGTTGCATCATTAGAAGAACTGTTGCAGCTTTTTGTGGTGAAGCTCTGAAGCCAAACTTCACCCTGAAATCTGCTCGTAATGGTCTGTTTGGTTTCAGATAAATAGTGTGTCATCGTCACGTGAAGGGCAGGACGATAAACTTCAGTACACAGGGCCGCCCTCTGAAAGTTGAAGATTTGAATTAGTTGTCGGCCCCTCAGTTGACTGAGATTCTTCAAGTTGAGCTGTTGTTGTTTTTTGTCAGTGTACGTCTGAGGACATTTCAGTCTCCAGACTTAGCTGCAGAGTGAGTGCTTCTTGCTTTCATGCTGCTCTTTGTTACAGGCTTTTTAGTTGGGCGGCTAACTTGGCTTGTTAACCACATTATGTGAACGTTGCTGTCGCCCTGAATGTCGAACCCTGTTCAAACACACAAACACTAAATAGAAAAAAGGAACGTACAGTCGAATGTTCAGCCAGGTCTGATTCAACTGACATAATTTAGAGTCAGCTACAGCTCTTGATGTGAGGTGTAGTGATAGAAGCACTGCAGTACTGGTGCACGTATAGATTAGATTAAGCTCTTTTGTCATTGCACAGTCTGGACAGTTTCCGTGATTATGTACAGCATACCATACCATGACTTAGTCATACCAACAATTAGAAAGAAAAACACCAACATTGGTCCACAGGGGGAGCCACAGCGATCGGTCGCATTTTAGCCATTTTGAAGCATTTTTCTGTTGTTATAGCGCCACCCAGTTGCCAATTAGAGTTAAATTTCTCCAGTCACCTTGAGGCGTCCTGTTCTACATATCTACCAAGTTTAGTAAAAATCCATATGGCGGTTAGGCCTAGATAAGAAAT
>NC_065529.1:12224506-12234058 GCF_006386435.1 Epinephelus moara
CCCCCTTTGGCCAATTGATGTAATATTGCTTCATTGGCATCCTCCCATGACCCTCTACCACTGTGCCAAATTTCACATGGATTGACCAAGTCAGTGAGGAGAAAAACATGGAACAAACACACACACACAGAGTTTTCATCATTATATAGTAAGATTAGCCCGACATTTTGAGTAAATGATAAAAAAAATCTGTGGCCAAAACCAAAAAATATTTGAATGAAAACACCTGAAACACTTTGACTACAAGAAAATATATAAATAAGACATTAAACTAGTGACTAGTGTCATTTGAACTGAAAGAATATACCTTAAATATATATTATACTTAAATGCATTTAAGCAACATATCATGATATTATTCTTCATCTATACCACAGGAGCTTTCAGAGCTGTGATTGGCCAGGAGCAATAAAAACAACAGATATGACAAAAATGCAGAACCCAGCCAATCGACAGAATAAATGTTGGCACTGTATGTTTCTGCAAACCACAGATAGGTTACATTTGTACATGATTATGTGGTGGATATGTTGAAACGTGGCTTGGGCTGTATCTGATTTTAATACCTTCATACCTTCCTGAAATTTCAGCAGTGTATTTGTGATATGATGGTATCAGTGTGGGGCAGTGCCAGCTGCCTTTTCCACCAGTAGAGACTGAAGACCATCTGGTGGTGTGAGCTGTGCACTACGTACTGTACAGTGTGTCTAATAGAAGGAGGAGTGCCTGTATTTTTGACAGTGTTGAAGATCCTAGTCGGACTTTTTAATACCGTGGTAAAGTGACAGAGGGTGTTTCAGTCCCACCCCGCTGGAGGGGAAACAATACATCACTCTCCATTGATTTGTATAGCGTGAAACTGCCTCCTTGTCATTTACGTCTCTGTACCAGAAACCCACTGTACTTGACGGGTGATTCAAGTATGTCACTACCGGCCATTCAGTGGAATTATTTCTCCAAGATAAGCGAGGAAAGGAGAAAGGGACAGTGAGACAGGCCGCCAATATTCAGTTTGCCGATGTAGACTTAATGTGCTAAAATAATCCTTCAACATGCTGATGTCTAATGTTCAATGTTTAGCGAGCTTCAGCCATTGTGTTGGCGTTTCAGCCCAGTTACATATTGTAGCGCTGTAAGTTTTCCCTCACGGTGGGCGTGGTTTTCAGAGTGTGACCATGATACCATCCAAGCCTAATTAAAACTTAACATTTCAATGATGCTGTAGGTTTAACATCCCGGATACCAGGTTACCTTACCAAGCACTACACATCATTCAGAAGGACTTTGAATAAATTCAAATACACAGGGGGGAACCTTTTTATTTATGGGTGTAATAAGTACACTTTACGTGCAATATTTATAATAGAATTACTACTCTATATGTGCAATATTCACAGACGTACCATGTGTAGTTTTTTACCTATCACACTTATGTATTGTCTGTTATTTATTAGTGTGAGGACTGGATGATTGAATGTGTGGAGGCTGTGGTTTTAACTGTCAGCACCTTATTTATTGTGTTTTTTTATAGATAAAATGACAATAAAAGACATTCTGATTCTTTTTAGGCTCAAAAACCACGTCATGAACATGATTATGTTTTGGCTGGAATCACCTGGTTGACATGCTTCGATGTTTCTGTTAAAAACAACCGCTTTTTGGGGCACTGTCCTTGCAGAAAAACTGTGACAATTCACTAAGAAACACCCACGTTCGGTGCCTAAAAAGGCGCTGAAAACTGGTGATGACTCGCTAAATTACAGCTGGTTTTGTTGCTTGTTAGTGTTGAACAGTGGTGTGCAGTTTGTCAGGCGTCTAGATGTCACGTTAACTCCCGTCCCCTCCACCTCCTGATGACAAAGTCAGCTTCTGTACCACGTCACTTTGGACATGTTGATATTATGTGCATGAAACGTGCAAATTTAACGCCAGCATTTTCTTCTGGCGACGTGGCTGAGCAAAATGTGATGCTTTAATCTGGTCATAATCAGTTATATTTTATATTTAAGGTTTAAAATAAGGCTGATAAAATGGATGCTAGCTTATCACTGATTTATTTGTGTCTGTGTGTGTGGGGTGACCCATAAGTAAGAAGTGACAGCAGTCAGAGTCTCCCTGACGCAGTGTGTTTGTCCACCATGATGTGAAGAGGGATGAATAATGTGTCAGACCCCCTCAGGTCACAGTCACATGGTCCTGAACGCTCCTCAGTCGTTTATCTGCAGGGCTCAGGAAACAGTTTACACGCACTCACATGTGACCCACAGCCCAGAGGTGCATTGTGGGATCACAGCTGCATGCAGGGAGACTGTTGGCAAGAGATGAAGGATTATTTTATGGCTTGAGATTCTCCACAGCTCTGGTGTAAAGACTTAGGAGTCAGTGTTTAAATGAAATGACGATGAAATGAGAGGAAGCTGTGAAGAGACGGTCACCATCAGCCGATACGAGCGCTGCGTGAACTGTCGGTTCATCACGAGACCGTTCAGAGTGGAAAGTTTCACATATTTTCCCTCATCCAGAGAGTTTGTGGAAGATCAGAGCTGCTGCACCATCATTCATTTCCCCTTTCACTGTGGTTATTATTCCAGGAACACACTACGTGATATCTGTCTGTTTCTGGATGCACACTGTCGTTAGATGAGCTTATCATAATCACCAAGAGACACAGCAGGACTATCTCTTAGTTTTATAGACCTCTTATTATTTATTACTGTTACATTATCTATGTATCTGTGCTTATTTCTGTCTGTATTTCTGTGTGCTGAGACACTAATCTAATTTACCCACTGTGGATCAAGTCAGTTCGGTATTAAATCAATATTATATCAATATTGTGATACGAGACAAGATAACACCTTAGAATTTGGATATCGTAATGTCATTAGTGTTGTTTTCTCCTGGTTTATAGAGCAAAGTAAAGTTATTTTCTGAACTTACGAGTTTTTCTCGCTCCTTTATTATTTACCTTTACCCACTTAGTCGTTATATCCACATTACTGATGTATCTCATTGTGTAAATATTTCGTGAAAGCAGCAATAATCAATCCTATGATAATGTTGAATATCAACATCGAGGTATTGGTGAAAAATATTGTGATATTTGATTTTCTCCATATCGACTAGCCCTAGAAGGCCCATCCCGGCTCATCTTGTTTAGTCTTGTGACGTCTCGTCTTATCTCATCCCATCTCGTCTCATCTCGTTTAGTCTGGTGACATCTCGTCTCATCTTGTCTTATCTCGTCTCATCTCATCTAGTCTCGTGTCATCTTATATCGTGTCATCTTGTTTTGGTCTTGTCTTATCTCGTTTGATCTCGTTTAGTCTCGTCTCGTCTTATATCGTCTCATTGTGTTTAGTCTTGTCACATATCGTCTTATCTCGTATCATCTCGTTAAGTCTCATCTAGTCTTATCTCGTTTAGTCTCGTCTCATCTCGGTTTAGTCTCGTCACATCTCATTTAGTCTCGTCTGGTCTTATATCGTCTCATCTTGTTTAGTCTTGTCTTATCTCGTTTAGTCTCGTCTGGTCTTATCTCCTCATCTTGTCTTATCTCCTCATCTCGTTTAGTCTTGTCTCGTCTTATATCGTCTCATCGTGTTTAGTCTTGTCACATCTCGTCTTATCTCGTGTCATCTCGTTTAGTCTCGTCTTGTCTGGTCTTACTCGTATCATCTCGTTTAGTCTCACCTCGTCTTATCTCGTATCATCTCGTCTTAACTCATACCATCTCTTTTAGTCTCGTCTCATCTCGTTTAGTCTCGTCTCGTCTTATATCGTCTCATCGTGTTTAGTCTCGTCTTGTCTGGTCTTACTCGTATCATCTCGTTTAATCTCATCTCGTCTTATCTCGGATCATCTTGTCTTATCTCATATCATCTCTTTTAGTCTCGTCTCGTCTCGTCTTATATCGTCTCACATCTCGTTCTGCCCCATCTCGTCTCGTCTCATGTTTATTTTTCAAACAATCAATTAATTGTCTCAAATGTCAAAAACACATCTCTTCAACTTTTGCCCCTCGCTTTTTTCTCTGTATTATATACGGTGATGTATTGGTTGTTTAAATCTTTTACACACATATACATACATATATATATATATATATATATATGTATATATTTTGCCGATATTATCATGCATTCTTATTTGCTGATTATGACTCCAGGTTTGAGCCGCACATGATGTCACATCATACAAATGTAGGTCAGTGCTCGAAATACCTTCTTTATATTTTATATATTTGACAGAAAATGAATTTGTGACAGTTTTGCTGATCGATTTCTCATTTAAGTCGTTTTTATTGACTAAAATAAGCAGTTTTTTAGTCAGATAACCTCTTTTCCTCTGTAAATTCAATCCCTTTGGAAACTTTGAGAACAGTCTCAGCTGTGGCAGCTTGTGATGAGCATTAAAGTAATGATTATAAACTTGATTTCTACAGCACGTTTAAAGCCAAAGTTATAAAGTGCTTTTTGAATGTTTGGGTGCAAGAAGGCAAATAAATGAGACTATTTAAAATGATAATAATAATTGTAAAAATTGATAGAATAACTGTGTCTTACCATTTATAAAGCAAACTTTTGTAAAAGTCCCTCAATCTGTAATAAACCAAAAGAATTATTGATAAACCAAATAATTATGAGCACAATCAGGACACTAAATGAATCGTAGCCTTAGTTTAGAGCAGCACAGTGTTAACCTCATTTAGAGGTCAGAGCACATGTTCAACAACACACCCAGTCAGCTGATCGACCTCACACACACACACACACACACACACACACACATTCACACACTCACTTACACACTCATTCATAAATACATACTGTCTAGTTCCTGCTGAGTCTCTGAGCCTTCACATCATTTCTCTCGTTGACATTGAATCATAATCTTGACCCTGAATTTCACTTTCCCACCAAACGGTCTCATAAATCAGAAAAACCCGACCTTTCACCCAGACGGACTTTGACCTTCTTATCAGAGCTGCATTCAACAAACTGAAACTCTCACAGTTTACAGGCTAAAATGAAACTGACGGATGTCCTGTGACACAATGTGAGAAGTTACAGAAGTACCTGAAACTGTCGCAGAAGGAGAGAGGAGAAATGTGAGAAAGTACATTTGTCACATTTTAACCCTCAGCACCATGCTGCATCTTGTCCGTAAGACACATCAGCCAGCAGGGACGTTTCTAGCTTTTTGTTTTGTCTTTGCTTCATATGATATTATGCCAATCCTCTTTGCAGACATGGGGTCTAGGGTCCAAAGAGGTACCGTACTGCCGAAATGTCAGATGGAATCCTCAAGACCTGACCAGTCAGATCATGCACCTCTTTCCAAAAATGTTTTCTGCTTTGCCAGTAAACATGAATGATTGATGAAAGACATAGGCCCCCTTTACACCTGGCATCAACATGGGTTTTTTGCGATCAGATTGCAATTGGATAGCGCTTGACCACATACATTTATACCTGGTATTAATGTGCGTCTCTGGTGTCCACATCCAGATCCTTTTGCTATACGATCACGCAACACCCTCCTCCTCTTCTTCTGCAATCATTTCCAGCAGCAGACTACAACGTCATATCCTGTGCGCCGCAACAACAACAAGATGTTAGCTGCCCGTGAAGTTGCGTTATTGTAGCAGCACTTTTGTCGGACCAAATGGAGAGCAGACACTTCAGCCCCTTTTTCACTGCCAGATTTTCTGCGAATGTTGGGCCGTTTTGACGGCAAGCTGCGAGCGTTTAGACACACAGAGCCGGATTGGCGAGTTGATCCGAGGTGACTTCCGCAACGAGAGGGGCTGTTGAAGACTTGTGGGAGGAGCTGTTGATGACGCCGCACGTGCGACCCACTGGCGGTGGATAAACAGGAAACAGCTGATAGCAGGAATTAGCGAGCAGCTAGTAGCAAGAGAGAAACACAAACCTGACAGACACTGTAAAGATGAGCAACTGGGGAGACAAGGAATTGTGCGCCCTCCTTGTCCTCGCAAACGAAGAGGCCATTAACCGTCAGATGACGGGGACGGTGAAGAACGGGCTGACTTATGAGAGAATCGCCGAAGGACTGACCAGCCGCGGCTTCCCTCCCACGTCACTGTTTACGTCACACGCTGAGCTACACGTTTTGTTACTTGGTCACGCCCCCCATTGCCCCGAAAAAGGCACATTCTGTATAAACAAAAGTAGGTAGGCGGCATTTTGCTGCACTCCCCGATTTTGTTTTTATACTGCCAATGCTGAAAAAACACTGATTGGGCTTTCCTGCAAATTTGCACAACTCCTGTCTAAAAAGAGCTTTCGTCTCACCGTGACTCCTCGGCTATCATCTGTGTGTTCTTTTTCTTGGCAGCCGCTACCCGGTGAGTGTTGCTGCTGTTGTTGTTGTTGTCTTCTTCCTTCTTCCTGTTTCCAGCTGGCGCACCTCGCTTACGTATTTCCACCCACGGAGTTGTCGCATGTGGATTTGAGACGCATTTGCATTTGCACCTGTGTTCGATGTGGTCACACTGCGTCCCTGACCACCATGAGAAGTGGTTTGGCAGATCGGATAACAATCCGTCCTCAATGCGTTTTGAGTGTATTTGCACCTGTACTTTCATGTGGTCAAGAGCAATCTGATCACAAAAAACATGCGTTAATGCCAGGTGTAAAGGGGGTAACAGATACTTTTGAAATTGGTGCTACATGATCAGAGGAAAAGAAAATGGATGCTTTTGCTCAAGAGGGAGAAAACCTACAACTTTTAGAAGCAGTGTGTCACACCTGACCAATAAACACTTCTGCTTGTGGGTGATGTAATGCGAACACATCAATTTGACACAACAGCAGCCAGCTGACAAGAACCAATCTGGTATTACAGTTAAACAGGAAGCTAAAACATGTTTCTGAAAACATTTGAGGTGAGAAATAGAAAACAGTAACAGAATCTTGGTTTATGAAGCACTGCCTAGTTTTACCACCATTTTCACTGTGGAGTCATCCACTTCCTGTTCACAAACCCTCACTATTACAGCTGAATAGGGCAATAAAATATGTTTCTAAACACATTGTTGGTGAGAAAAAAGCAGTGCGATAACGATCCACAGTGTGGGCACGGGGAGGACGGTTAATCCAGAAATGCAGAAGTGAAGCCTGTGTTCAGAACATCAGCCCGAGAGCCAGCGAATCTCCGCCGGATGATGTAAATTACATCATCAAGCAGAGTTTCACCAGGTGGTGAGGAGCGATATCTAAGTACTGGTTAGATGGAGGGAAGGTTACCACAGTTCATTCACACATACAACCCACATTGTTTTGACTCGAAGCTGGTTGAAAATCAGCGAAGTAGGTCTTTAAGTTCATTTAGCTGATTACATACTTTAACTTTGGTTTTAAATGCAGGGCTTGTAACAGAGTGTTGTGACAGTGTTGTGTTCGTACTTTCACTTCAGTGAAGGATCTGAATTCTTCTTCCAGCGTGGTTTGGACACCTGTTTTTGTACTTGATTGTTTCTTTGCTCGTATTGAATCTACTTTTCTTTCACTTCCTGCAAACCATCATCTGTCAGGGTCTGAAAATACAAATATACTCATGTCTTCGTATTTGCATCCTCACTGCTTCTTTAACTGCTTGTTTCGCTTTAACTGTCCCTGTTGACTTTCGTTAATCATGACGACAGCATCAAAACTAGAACTGGTTTAATTACAGTGTTATCACGCAGGTTGTTTTCTTCTGATCAGTCAGTTTGATTTATCTGTTTTTAGTTCTCGTGAAGATAATCCACTAAGTGGATGCAGCATTCATGATATTATCTCCATCTTCAAATGGGACTCAAACGGACTTCCAAAGGAACAAAATTGATCACAAACATGTTTCGTCTGACACTTTGTCCCAAGTTTATGTCGTCTACAGATTCTGACTTTATCTTTAGTTTTAGTACTGTAGAAATGGAAGAGTGCAAAACAACATCATTGTCAAAGTATCATTGATTTTAAGAAATGGTTTCTCCCACAATTCATCAATGGTACAGTAATTGGTGAAATAGGACTTTATAGTTCTTTATTTTTTAAATGTAGGATTATTCTAGTCTTATCTTTGCTATAAATATTTAAATTACCCTAAATTTCGAGGCCTCACCTGCGTATTATATGTAAGATAAAGATTTACATCTCTACGTCTCTTCCTGTGTTTTTACGTCTGAGTTCTTCAGGCGTCTTTCCACTCCCGGGAGATTAGACGTAAGCACAGCAGTATGTTAATCCCTCAGGTGTGATCGACTAATAACGCTCCAACAAACAGTGATGAGGTCAAAGGTCACATCACAGTGAAGACAGTCATGTGATCACGTGAGAGGAAGCAGAGGAGGAAAGGGTGGTGGAGGAGACTCGGTTCAACAGAGCGCGATCATGATTAGAAACAAGAGTCAGCAGCTCAGAAACATAATGATCTGTCAGTTTCTGATGATATACTGCTGTTTAGCATTATAACGTTAGCATGCTAACATGAGCTAATTATCAGTAATGAGTCCGGCTGAGGCTGATGGGGATGTCATCAGATCCGCAGGTATTTAGCCATTAATCAAAGTACTGGACACATTAACATATTGATCTGATGATGTCACTAGATGAGAAGTCAGGGCATCATCAAAGAACAAACTATCTCGTAGAAAAACACTTAAAAACCAAATTCTATTAAATGGTCTCAATAAAAATCAGCTTTGAATGGAGAGTGTTTAAATCAACAGCTTATTGCAGATTCATCAGTATCGCTGTGTATGTCAGCTGATAGATGACTAGAAATCAAAGTACAGAAACACTAAAGATATGTTTTAAATCAGTGTGACAGTGACAAGCATATTTTTATACTATAAAACATTCCCTCCCTGTACATGCCTTGGTCACAGTTGTTAAAAAAAAAAAATGTAATTTTATTAAAAATGTTGATGTACATTTTATTTAAACCTCTTAACATGTGTATCGGACTCATAACTTGTGAAAATGAATGAGAGGAAATGATCTCATGTTGCACATCGCAGCTCACGTTGAAATTTTTGAGTTTTGATGTTGAAAATTTGGTGTTGAAATTTGTTAAATCCCCCTCGTCTTCTCTTTTAAGTTGCTCTGACAGACTTGAGGCTTTAAGACTGATTTATAGGTGTGCACTAGTGTTGTCACGGTACCAAAATTGGGACCCACGGTACGATACCAGTGAAAGTATCACGGTTCTGAGTAGCATCACGATACCACAGCAAAAATGAGGCAGATGTGCCTTTTTGTCATTTATAAAAAGATAAATCACTTTTCTATTATACATCAATGATATTTCAATGGAATAAATTACTTATTGACTTATTCATACTTCAAAAACTGCATCAATAAGTGATGAACATAGGGGGGGTCAAAATAAAATAAATAAATAAAATAAATATCAACCAGCCACCCTCCTCCCCTGACAAGTAAAGAACAGTCCCTAAAGTGTGGTGAGGTTTGTGGACCGTTACCTGCCACAAAGACAGAAATGTGAACGGCTCGTTTCTCCTCTGACACGTCACATACCTGTGTG
>NC_065529.1:12234787-12249489 GCF_006386435.1 Epinephelus moara
TTTCCCAAAACTGAATAAATACCACACATAGCAACACACAACTGCTTTGCTAGCTCAATCATGTTGTAACTAAGATATCCGCTGGAAAAAATATTTTTTTCACGGACCGTTTAATGAGTTACTGAAGCTATGAATGAGCTAACCCTCTTCTGCTGAGTTTTAAAAATGCCGGCTATTTTGTTGCTTTCTGTTGACATCACATCCCTCCTTGAGTATATCCAATCAGCACAAGCCCCAGCCAGGAGTCTCTCGGGGCCGTTCTGAGTACCTACTCTGAGGCAGGGACTTGTTTAGCCCCTGTAAAAGTTCTGGAACTCTGTCCTTCTGGGGGGGTTCCTGCGGTGGAGACACGCACCAACGGCCCCGGCCCCGTAAAATTACCCCAAAGTTCCTGCAGTGGAAACGGGCCTACTGTTAGCATTTGTGCGGTGGTGTGTCTTTGTCGCTCTGCAGTCACACCTCCAAAATGCTAGTTGGTGGAGTTTCTGTGTCACTATTAAGTTTCTGCCAAGTTATGAAGTCTGATCTATTTAACCCACACACCTGAAACACAATAAACATGCCTAAATAACATTAAATACAAATACTAAATTCATCTCACCAGGTTTTCAGACAAAACATTTGAAGCTACAGATTATATTCAGCCACAAAATAAGTCTGAAAAGCTGCAAATTAGAACAAAAGTACAGGTTTTTAGAATGCTGCAGAATGGCACATTGCAAGTAGTTGTTTGTTTCAACTTGCCTGGTCATGAACCTTCGGTCTGAACTGGGCCTTAAACCAGCCGCCGGCCATTTGACCAACTGAGTTGCAGGTGACATCATCAGCTGGCTTGAGTCCAGCTCAGACCGGCTCTGTTTTGTCTCGTCATGAATCTTTGATCTGACCTGGGCCTTACAGAAACAAGTGATGCATCAAGAGACATTTATTTTATTTTTGTTGGTCATTGGTGCTTTTTATATATACATTTATATATTCATCTTCTTTTTATATACTGTGTCCTGTCTATTCTTTATTTTTTCAACTTTGTTCTCCCTGTTTTTAGCTGTGTTTACATTATACATTGAGAACAATAAAAAATATTCTTGTATGTGTTCACACTCAGCCAATCAATCTGATTCTGGACTCGAGACTTGACTTTGACTCACCTTGAAACGCTTGATCCAAATGTTTTGATTACAAGTGCTCATTAATCCTGATTTTGTTTCAACGCTGACGACCTGATATTCATCATTCATATTCATGTTGTCTCCTCCTCTTCCTCTGCAGGCGTCCTTCCTCACAAAGAAGCTCAACATCACAGGAAAGAGAGTTAACCTGGCCATATGGGTGAGTCTCAGTCTCTGCTTGTGTTTTAACGTCGCTGACAGGAAGTAAAGTTATTAACTTTATGGTACATGTTTGTGTTCACAGGACACAGCAGGTCAGGAGCGTTTCCATGCGTTAGGTCCCATCTACTACAGAGACTCCAATGGAGCCATTCTAGTGTACGACATTACAGACGAAGACTCCTTTCAGAAGGTAACAAGTCATTTTAACAGCAGGTCACACGAGTCTGATGCAGCTCTACTGTTCCATAGAAGGAGGGTTTGTATTAAACTGATCTGAACTATTTTCAGGTGTTAAAACACTAAAGAAAATGTAGTTATTTATTATAATATATTCCATTTCTGCTGATATATCCCTCTGAATCCTCCACACTGGATCATTAATTGTCTGATTTGATTTTATCTTCTCAAATATCAGATTATCTGATAGTAAACTTTTCTGTCTCCCATCTTCATCTCCTCTCCTCATCACTTCACATCTCTTTATTCTCTCCTCCGTATTCCTCAGTATCGCTTCTCTTTTTCATGTAATACAGTTTATATAAAGTCTGCTTGTGTGTTTCTGTGTCTGCAGGTGAAGAACTGGGTGAAAGAGTTGAGGAAAATGTTGGGGAACGAGATTTGTTTATGTATAGTAGGTAAGTCATCAGAAATCAGAAAATGCATTTATTCTACATGAACATATGAGAACATCAATAACAAAAACAAGAGCCTCTAACTTTCATTTTAGAAGTCGGTGTAGTCTGGGTCTGTTGGCTAATAAACTGTGTTGGAAATGTCAGACAGAAACAGGAACCTTTCTACATGCACTGTAGGAATGTAAACAGGTTAATCCATTCTGGGCAAAAGTTGTGGATCACACAGGGAAGTAGTTAGGTATGACGGTACCTATATCACCAAGGCTGTGCCTAAATATGACCTCAAAATACGACTTTGTTGTGATAAATGTCGGGGTCGTCACAGCTGCTTGAATGATCCTCAGATTCTGAAAGAGTACGTCACCTCCAGAGTTTGAAAAGTGTAAGGAACCTATGTTCGAAACTGTCATATGAACGCGTGTTAGCTCAGGTCAGCGATGAAGATGAGAGCTTTAAGAGGCCATGGGCAGGCTTTTTTGTTTGTAATCTAAGAATGTGTAACTAGAGCCCAGTCTCACTCCAAAGCCGTCGAAATCTGGCACTTGGGCAGCGACTTGTGGCGTCAGAAACCATCGAATAAAGGCGTCCCTTAATGTCAGCATGATACGCGGATGGGAGGAAATGCGGCGGGACTAGGGCAAAAGTTAAGGTAGTGAAAGTTTGAGTAGGGCGGGCGGAAGTGGTGGTGGATGGGTCCAACAAACACAGACTTTCACTTGAGGGAGCGGTGTTCGCGTCCCTTAAAGGGATAGTGCACCTAAAAATGAAAATGCAGCCATTATCTACTCACCCATATGCCGAGGGAGGCTCAGGTGAAGTTTTAGAGTCCTCACATCACTTGCAGAGATCCAAGGGGAGAGGAGGTAGCAACACAGCTCCACCTAATGGAGGCTGACGGCACCCCAGANNTGCTACCTCCTCTCCCCTTGGATCTCTGCAAGTGATGTGAGGACTCTAAAACTTCACCTGAGCCTCCCTCGGCATATGGGTGAGCAGATAATGGCTGCATTTTCATTTTTAGGTGCACTATCCCTTTAAGATTCTTAAACGAAACCCTGTTCCTTTTTTCCTAAACCCAACCGTGTGTGTGTTGTTGAAGGAAAAAAAACATCAGTTTGTGGTGTTGTACCGACGTAGTGCTTTTATTTTGAAAGAGACTGTACACAAACTGTACATTTCCTGTGAAAACATAAGTTTATTTTTAAAACAGAAATACAAAAAAGACATGGAGCAGATGTGACTTCATAAAGTTCTAACAAGATAATTAAATTATAAGACAAATTATCATTTTATTTTATATTTCTAAAAACATGTCGAACATGCGAGACATGAATTATGACACAGGAAGTTCAGTTTTAGTAACAGATCAATGAGTTAAAGGCTCATCAAACAGTGGTTTGAATTACTGTGAGAAGTTTTCAGCAGAATTGATTTTTATCTTCACAGAGTTTGTTTTCATGTTTTTGTGTCTCGGAGAGGAAATGTTTAGATCCTGTTGTCATAGAGCTTCTGGATATTAAATTATTTGTCTGCCTGTGACTTCACAAGAGAATATTTCTGAAGTGTTTTAACTGGATTATGTTGTTGATGTCGTGCTCATCATGTGGGACAGCTGCAGTTTCAGAATCTGCTGCTCCATAATGTGATTTTGGTGTTTTTGTTAAAGCAGGAAATCACATCAAGGCGTTTGCATAGAGATTTTAGGACAGTGAAGTTTGTGGTTCTGTTTAAATCCACATAGACTTCATGAGGATCTTTGAGGGGCCGTACACATGCTGCGCCCTCCATTGTTTTCAGTGTAGACTGTGAATATTCAGGTTGGAAACTCTCCATGGGAATTTAGAGGAACTAATGGGAATATAAGCAACATTTTCTCAGGCTGTGTTTATCATGTCATATGCAGATAGAACTAAAACTATCCGCACACATGCCGGGGTTTTTGCGCCCTCTAATCCATTGTTTGCAATGTAGACGTGCAGCAGGCGCGCTTAAATGCCAGAAAGATGCAGTTGTGATGTGCACACGTTCCAGAGCGCCTATTTGTAAGGGTGCGGTTGGCGGCAGGGATAACCAGAGCTTTACATCCATCACTCGGATAATGTTTTAGGCCTACACACGTAAAAACAGTGTCTGGAAGAAGATCAGTTCTGCACTCTGCTCTTCAGACGCAACCTCTCTCCGTGCTCTTAAAAGTTGGCACAGAGTCGGCACAAGAGTTGCAGGCAGCGCCCGACCTCGTGTTTTCCAGGCATTTACGGCATGTGTACGTCCACTGATGAACCTGTTTTTCTCAAAGCGTCCTCATCGTTAAACGACAGAATTGGTCGTTTGCCAGCAACTCCTAAAACTACTTACGTCACCATTGAGGGATACCAGCAACAGGTGCTATTTAACGTTGTGAAACTGTCAGGAGTTTGGTTAGGTTAAGAAAAAATACAATTGTTAAGGTACTGAAGTCAACATTGACCTTTGTTTTTTACATGGGACACATACAGTGGTCTCCTGGGGTTAAGTCCTGTGATTGTTGGACACAACCATTCACCCTGACCTCCTTATTATGCAGACTGTGTCGCTCTTTATACCACGTCACCTGACCTCCTCTTTTTACTCCCGTCATAAATGCAATGGCCACCAGAGGTCGCAGCCTAATAGTAAATATGAGATAAAATAATAAGAGTAACTATGGGTCGTAATAAGCTGCACAAACAGGAGGGACATTCAACACGTCGGCAGAGACTTTTTGCTTCAATTCAAGTTTTGTTTTCAGCAGCTGTTAGCTCCACTAATCGATATTGTTTTTATTAAATGATGAGTCATTAAACATGCTGTGATGAACCCACTGTACGAGGCAACATCTCACAACTGTCATAGAATATGTTTGCTCTTTAGCAGGGGTGCAGTAGTGCCGCCACAGCACACAGGAGCGACGCACTGTCACTTTTTTCTCCAAGTAAAGAAATAAAATGATCAGAATCTGATTGAAATTCACACACACACATTTTAAGCAATCAGATTACAGCGTGTGTCGTGTAAGAGAGCCTCTGAAGACTAAAGGAATGATCAGAGCTGTTTTTTTGACATTTAAGGTGCGGTGAGTGATTCATGACGTCGAATTTTTTGCATTGAGTAACATGTAAGAAAACATTCAACCTTGAATGTTGCCAGGAGCTGCAGGCGTTGAATTAAATGATTTTTCTCAGACTATAGCTGCCGACTGTTCACTAGAGAAGATGAAAAGGCAGCAAAACATCCTTTCAGGTACAGTTTTAGCTGACTCATGTTTGTGAACTCGCCACTGTAGGAGCAGTTGTTACATAACCTTCAAAACAAGCCACAACTTAACTGTGTGTGTGTGTGTGTGTGTGTGTGTGTGTGTGTGCACAAATTGGCGTGCATCATAGGTGTGCTCCTGCTTTTAAAGTAACAGCACTCAAACCCCTGAGGCCTGTTTCAGAAAGCAGGTTTAACAGACTCTGAGGTGACGAACGCTGGGAAGGAAACTGTCTCAGAGCAGCTGATCAGAGTCAGTTTAGTCAAATTTCCTGGACAGTATAAATACTCAGATGATGGTGCATGTGTTTGCTGAAGGAGTGTTGATTATCACGCAGAAATAAATACAGAATGAGTCGTGTTTGATTTGACGAGCCGGACTGATGAAGAACAAATCTGTTTCTTTTCTCTGCAGGTAATAAAATTGATTTGGACAAAGACAGACATGTTTCAGTGGAAGAGGCTGAGAGGTAACAACACAACAACACACTGATTTGTTCATGTTTGTCTGGTGTAAACAAATAAAAACATGATGCTCAGCAGCCTCTTATCTGTGTCTGTGTGTGTGTAGTTATGCAGAGTCGGTGGGAGCCAAACACTACCACACATCAGCCAAGCTAAATAAAGGCATCGAGGAGCTCTTCCTGGATCTCTGTAAAAGTAAGACGTCACACGCTGTTCACACATAAACCGGACTGTTGCCACACACTGCGAGATCGAGTTAAAATCATAACATTTCCACAAATAATATTTAATAACGGGATGTTTTTAGAGGAACATTTTCATCTGACGAAAGAGGTGAGACACTGTTTCATCAGATCAGCTGTTTATTTCTGGACTTCACCTCACACAAATGTTATCCGCACTTTTTATTTTTGGATTTTAAAGACATTTTCGTTGGCTGTAACTCAGAGTCAGAGGAGGAGATGGATTTTAGTTTCAGTGCAAAGAAGTTTATTTATAGAACATTTTTCAACACCAAAGTTACAGAGTGCCTCACAGAAAACACACAATAAGAACACAGGAATAAAAACATGACAGCTGACAGGGAAATTCACTCATTTACTCATTTACTGCACAGAATGAAGTGTTCAGATATGTTTACACTCTGACGTTTGTATTTTCATTATGAAGCTGCAGCTGGTTAGCTTAGCTTAGCATACAGACTGTAAACAGAGGGAAACAGTTAGCCTGGCTCTGCACACAGCTCACTAATACACACATTATATCTGGTGTGTTTAACTTGTACAGAAACCAAAGTGTTAAAATGACGTGCTGTGGTTTTACAGAGGATGATGTGGAAGGAAGGAAATTAACTTTTTCTATTAGTTTCCAGAGAAACGGCCCGAAACCACCACTTAGTCTTTGTTTCCACTTCAGTTTACCGTAAACCGTTCCTTATGTTTCTCTGTGTTAATAATGTGCTGATGGAACGGCCCAGTTTGGTTCGGTTCAGTCAAACTCAAATATGTTTGTCCCCTCAGTGCGGTTCGTTTAGGCAGGTGTGAACACACCAAAACAACCGGACTGAGACTTTCTTGAAGAGGTGGTTCTTAACTCTTTGTCTGTGTTTTCAGGGATGATGGAAACGGCTCAGGCTGAGGAGAGGTTGAAGGGCAACGGAGCCAGCCAATCAGCATCAAGTAGGCGGGGCGTACAGATCGTCGATGACGAACCACAAGCCACGCCCGCCGGAGGATGCTGCTCTTCTGGCTAGCACACACACACAGTCTCTCTGCCATACATGCTTGCAGACATAATATTCACACACACATTTACGAGCGTCTCTGTCGTCCAGTTTCTCTGAACTCTTAAAAAAACTTAATCCCAACTGTTGCTGCTGTTCGTTCAGCACCGCCTCTGCTGCTAAGGAGCATGGGAACTCATATTTGAAATGGTTTAATCGCTGTTTCCTCCCAAATAAAAGATTAAAATGATTTAAATTTGACAAAAATCACATTTTCAGCACTTTAATTTCCTGCAGAAGCAAAACTTCGCCCAGAGAAACGGTGAAGGCCACACGTCAACCTGCAGCTGTTTGTGTGTCATTAATTCATCATTAATAAAAGAGCTGAAATAACTTTGAGGACGTCGAACGGCGGCAGAGATTTATTTAGTTATTTTTGTTTATTTGTGGTGGGAAGTCTCTCGAGGGAAAAAACATACAAACACACACTGTATAAACCTCCATTAATCATCATATTTATCTCAAATATAAACATGTTTTCTGTTTTCAAACCCAGAGGAGCAGCAGGCGGACAGCGCCACCTGCTGGGTGCAATGACAAATTATTAAAGGACAGGTTCAGATTTTTTCATGCTCGTATTAATACACTCACATGTTGTTTTACTGCAGGTGTTTCACCTCGGACACAACCCAGAATAAAAAACACATCAGTGGAAACTAAACGTGGGAATGTTGTGTTAAAAAGAAAACCTCATTTCAGCTTCAGCTGAACTTCAGAGCGGATTTTTACACAGAGTAAAGACATTATATCCGCCATCTCAGACAAAGTAAGAACAGGAGTGACGATCACAGTGATCAACAACTCTTGAAACTAAACTCCCAGGTATGGAAGACCATTTCTGCCAATGTGATGGAAGAAAAAAAATCCTGTAAGTTATTATGAGAGAAATTTTAGAGATAATGAGTTAGTATCTCAAAATAATGAGGAACTTTAACAAAATTTAGTTTTTTCCAGCTTTGTGATGGTAGGCTTGAGTCAAAGTTTTGATAAAATAAGTCATTATTTTGAGGACGTTTCTCGTTATTTTGATAAAGCTTCAAACTAAGTTAATATTTTAATAGTTACTCATTATTTTCAGAAACTACGTCAATATTTTGAGAAAGTTTCGGATTATTTGAGAAATTATGTCAATATTTTAAAGAAGTTTCTCATTATTTTGAGATACTAACTCATTTCCAAAAAGTCTCACAAAATAATGAGTTAGAATTTCAAAAATAATGAAACTATCAAAATAACAAAACTAAGTCAATATTTTGAGAAATTACATCAATATTTTTAAATGTTTCTCAATATTTTTGTGATACTAAATACTTATTTAAAAATACAAACTCCAAATTTCTCATCATAATGACTGACATGCATTGGTGAAAATGGTCTTCCCTACTGAGGAGCAACGATGAGCTGTGAGTGATTACTGGACCATGTGACTCCCCCAAAATACACTTGCTGTAAAATAATAATAACTTTTTCTGAACATCATTAAAGGTCCAATAAAAATTTGACAGTGTAAAAGAGTCACATCAGTAAATTATTTTTGTGTGAGGTTTCCACATACCTTCATGCTGGAGGTATGTGAGTGTTGTATTAATATAAAACTGGAAAAAAGTCCTAACTCACCCTTTAATCTGAGCAGTTTACTCTTTACATCTGTCAGTATGAACCAGGACGTCAGTCAGAGCTGCACACGAATTAAAAACAATTATAAAACCTGAATATTTAAAATGTTTCCATTTAGTAAGAAGCTGCAGGTGTTTTATTGTAAACTAAAATTACATTTGTTATTGTTACAATTAAAACAACATGATAGTTTAATAAATGAAGAGGAAATCATAAAGTAACAACAAGAAAGAAAACAAATCAAAATCTCAACCTCAGTTTCATGTTTCACTCAGCTGCTGCTCAACCTGATATTTTTGTTTGTGAATTAAACTGCATTTTGTTAAAATCAAATTTAGAAAAAATAAATAAATTACCAGTTAAATGCAAACATCTCAGTTTGCTGCAAGTTTGCTAAAAATAAACATAAAAACATTGATCAAAATGTGCCTGTACTGCAGTTTAACTGTTTATATTTTATTTTTCTGAATCCTGAAGATATTTAGTTAAAATAATAAGACAGCAAAAAACTGGAACATTCTGATTTAGTTTTCTTTCCATCGACTAATTAATCGTTTCAGCTCGACTGATGTTGGTCTGTTAATTTATCTTCATGTTGTAAAAACAAACAAACAAAAAATACTTAATTTATAGATTAAAAACGAATTAACAAAACTCAAACATTGATCAAAGTGTGCAGTTTGAAATACATTAATATATAATATGTTTATTATTGTGACATTATAATCTTCAGTTATTTTTAGTTTACGCGATAAAATGTTAAAATATTTTGAGAGAAAAAAAAACTTGAAATAATTTGCTTCATCCAAAAACTAACAAAAATATATTCAGTTTACGAAGATGAAAAAAAAGATAAAATGATTTTTGGTCTTATCAAAAGAAAAAAAAAGAAAAAATTGTAGTGATCAGTGTATTGATGAATTGATTCATTTTTCAGCTCTGTTGCTGATGATCTGGATTTTTGGTCTTTAAATTAAACATTGATATTTTTTGTGAATTTTTTCTTTTTTTTCCCCATTCCAAAATTTGATTTTATGTTAACAACCATCCCGTTTTTAAAATAATACACACACACACACACACACATATATATATATATATATATATATATATATATATATATATATATATATATATATAAATATTTAAAAAATGAAAATGTGTCTGTATTATAGTTTGAAAGCTGAATAAAAATCATTCATCAACATTTATTTTCAGGTATTTGATGAATTAATTGTTGTTTTTGTCGTCCAAACTCCAAAATATTTTATTTAAATCAAAATAAAACCAGAAACAGAAGCTGGAAACAGATAATTTTTGACATTTTTGTGTTAAAAAGTTCCAATAAAATTCTCGTCAGTTCTCGCTGTAATTGATTAATTCAGCTCTGAATATTATAAAAGCTTCCTAAATATTGTGCAGCTCAGAGTTCAGCTCCTTCATCCTTCTCCTCTTCCTGTACATGGTTTTAAAACACACACACACACACATACACACACACACAGAGAAATAATACCGTGCATGTTTGATTTCTGTAAAAGGCTTTTTTCTGTTTTACTTTGAAAAGAAATGGTGAATAAAAAACCTGAGCAGCGGATTATTTAATAAGTTATATTCACACGTGGCGGTGACGGAAATCTGTACATGAACAAACGTTTTCTCTGTAAACTCTCGACTGTGTACTTTTACTGTTGTTTTCCATCGAGGCCTGTAGCTCCATTAATCTCTCTGCTTACTGAAAGAAAAAAAAAGAAAATACAGTGACATTGTACAAAAACATAAACAGGAAGTTTGACCTGCCTTTGGGGAATAATTGACGCACATAGAAGAAGAAGAAGATGAACTAAACGCTGTACTGTCCTCTTCATCATGGGAAAACAAACAAATGTGGTTGAAAGGAAAAAAAATCAGCACACTTTTTGGAAATGTAATTTTTTAAACTGCTAGTGTCAAAAGTGTTTTGTAAAGATAATAGAACAATTATAACGATTTACACAACGCACCGAGGTGTCGCACACATTGTCATTATTTCATTTTACAGGTTCACTCTGTTCGTACGGAAGCCCATCTGAGCCAATGTGATGAAATAAAAAATCCTGCAGGTCACTATTCGGAGAAACTTTCTGAAAATAATGACTCAGTATATTATTTTATTTATATATTATTTTGAGATGCTAAGTCTTTATTTCGAGGGAGTTTCTCATTATAATGATTTACAGGATTTTTTTTTATCACATTGGCAGAAATGGGCTTCTATACATGGGAGCATCATATGGGATGGTAGGCCATTATTTTTAGGGAAAAAAAGATCTCATTATATGGAGATACTAAATTTTTGTTGTTGTTGTCTACAAAGTTTCTCATGTTTATGCTAGCCCTTTATTTTGAGATACTAAGTCATTTTTTTAGATACTAGTACTATTTTATGTTTTCATCACATTGACAGAAATGGGCTTCCATACATGAGAGATTTTTACGGGACCGTAGGTCATTATTTTAAGAAAAAAAACCCTCATTATTTTGGGATACTTTTTTTTTTTGTTGATTAGAAAGTTTCTCATGTTTATACTCAGCCTTTATTTTGAGATACTAAGTCATTACTTAAGATACTGTCTCTTTTTATAAAACAGAAAAATGCTCCTTATGTTGATACTAAGTCCTTATTTTTAGATACAAACTTTTTTTTCCTATTTTTCTGAAAGTTTCTCGCTATGTTGATGCGAGCCCTTTTGCTTAAGATCATTTTGAGAAGATTTCTTATTATTTTGAGATACTTTTTAGACTCGTAGAAAGTTGCTCATTATGTTAAAAAACTCATTATTTTGAGATACAAATTATTTTTTTCAGAAAGTTTCTCATGTTGACACTGTCTTTATTTTGAGATATTAAGTCATTATTTTAAGTTACTACCTTTTTTTTAATTCTTATGTTGATACGAAGTCTAAATTTTGAGATACTAACTCATTTGTAGAAAGTTTCTCATGATGTTAAAAACAGTCATTATTTTGAGAAAAAAATCTCCTTCCTTTGAGATCTTAATGTTAAAACTAGCCCTTTATAAAAAAAAAAAAAAAGGAAAGAAATTAAGTCATTTTGAGAACATTCCTCATAATTTATACTAAGTTATTTTTCATTTTCATAACTCTTCTGTAGGTTTCACAGTATGTTAAAAAACAAAGTCTTTATTTTGAGAAAAAGATATTTTAAGATACTTTTTTTGAAAGAAAGTTTCATGTTGATACTAAGTCTTTATTTTGAGATATTAAGTCATTTTTAAGGGAGTTTCAGTTTATAATGATTTACATTTTGAAAGATACTAGATTGAATTTGTCTCTTTTAGAAAGTTTCTTTTTTTATTGAAACTAAGTCATTATTTTAAAGGGTTTTTTTTTTTAGAAAGTTTCTCATTATGTTAATACTAAGTCACTGTTTTGAGGGAGGTTTTTTTTTCTCATAATGGTTTACAGGATTTTTCATTTCATCACATTGATGGAAATGGTAATAGTAAGCCTTTATTTTTAAACATTAAGTCATTATCTCGAGAAAATATTTCATTATTTTTAGATAGTAACATTATTTTTTAGAAAATTTTGAGGGAGTTTCTAATTATAATGATTTACAGGATTTTTCTTTTCATCCCTTTGGCAGTAATGGGCTTCCATACCTGAGAGCTTCATACAGGTGGTAGGTCATTATTTTGAGACGTTTTTTTAAATGAGGTTTCCCATTGTTTATACAAAACCTTTGTTTTGAAACATTAAGTCGTTATTTTTAAAGAAAATTTCTCATTATTTTGAGATTCTTTTTCTTGATAAAGTTTCTCATTTTGATGAAACTACATTATGTTTAGAGAGTTTCTCATAATAACTTTTAGGATTTTTATCCTTCACGTTGGCAGGAATGGTTTTCCATACTTCTCTTCAAACTTTTTCTTTCACAGGGAATAATTATATTTTAGGGAACAAATTTATTAATCATAGTTTTAAAAACGTGTTTTTCAAATCTCAAGTCACAATTTATGATATAATGCTGATGTTTATCAGCTGTTTTTACTGGTAAGTGTGGGTGACTGAATGTGTCATAAATTAAAAAAAGAAAAAAAGATAATGTCATGATTAACATTATTGAGTAATGTCAAATATGTCATAATGGGATGTATTAATAAACTAAACAGGACAATTTTTTTTCTATGAAGTTCAGTGGAAACTGATTTTCCTGAGGACAAACATATTCCTTCAAACTTTAAGAATCAGGAAATCAATTGAATGAAACCCTCATTTCCAACAATGCCATACATGAACAAAGACATTAAAAACAATCAATAAGCAAACAAATAACCATCATGCACATCTATTAAAATGAATCATACAAAACAACAGCAGCAATAAATGATCGCTGAAAGTACAGTAGAAACAGGATGATAAACATGTTAAGGTGCAGATGTAAAGTTAAAGCATTTTCACTCAATTAAAACAAGATGAGAAACGAGGCACGTAAACAACCATAATGGTGGCAGACTGTCTAATTGAAGGTGTTTTGCAGATTATTCCCCGTATGAGGAGCTCTGTGAGAGAACGACACTCCTCCAACGACGTGTTCTGTGAGTGAGTACCAAGATGATGTGAGGTCAGAGGTCAAAAGGAAGCGACTGTATCAGAGCTTTATCTTGTGTAGAATCATCCAGACCACAAATATGAGCCCAAAGTTTAATATACAAAGAATAAGCATAATTGAATTATTTCCTCAGCTGATCCTTAAATGAAACTATATATTTGTGTTTATAAAGTTTTCTCCAGTAGGAACCAGAGGGTTTGGACATGAGAGACAGGAAGTCAGAAAGTGTTGAGGGGCGGGCGAATAACACCAGACTTCTGCTGTAAATGCATTAATTTAATGACTTTAATGACTTTAATATTTCAGCATCTTCATCTTTAAGGTGACTGTCTGGTTCTTCATTTAAATCAGAAGGTGAGATTTTTTGCTTGAGGTCATTTAAACAGTGTCGTCATTACGTGGTTTGTCCACCAGAGGGTGCTGCAACACTGGAAAATATATCTGCTACCATTTTACAGTGGGCACACATTTACAACAACATGATCAGAAAAGTTTGGGTTTGTGTTTAAAAAAGTCTACAGACTAGCAGCTCTGTGATATGGCAGCCAGTTTTGGTCAACATTAAATAAATGTGCCCATAGAATAAATAAATATAACTGATTCAGTGCTGCGTCGGTGTCGATGCTTTGGTCTCAATCTGTGACACAACCATGCTCCATTTGAATATCATGAGCAGGGAAATAAATATAAATCTATAAATAAATAAATAAAAAGTAAACGAGTAAACAAATAATAAAAATAGCCGGGAAGTAACTCAAATTACAGTAAGTGATATTAGGAAATAAGTGAAAACATTTTTTAAATAAAAACAATTTATTGAACTATATTGACTCATTTATTTATTTCAGGCTTTATTTCAAAACTATTTTTTTTTTTTTGGACTTATTCAATAGACTTAAATGGTTTTCCACATTGTGAGGATGTATTAAGACACAATAGTGATTTGGCTCTTTGTAAAGCCAGCGTCACTCAGCGTCGACTTAAATCAGACATCCTTTACTCTTATTTTGGCGTCTCCAGGATTTACTACAGAATGTCACACAGGCAGATTTTGGTTTTCTGGTTTTTATTTCTGTAAGTCGTTGAGGATCTACAGTATCAGTTCACACCAGAATCAAACGTAAAAAAATCATGTAAAACAATATTATATACACATCTAGTC
This sequence comes from Epinephelus moara, assembly GCF_006386435.1. Taxonomy (NCBI): domain Eukaryota; kingdom Metazoa; phylum Chordata; class Actinopteri; order Perciformes; family Serranidae; genus Epinephelus; species Epinephelus moara. The sequence continues at coordinate 12,249,164 of NC_065529.1, forward strand.
TTCCCCTTTCTTCTTATACACTTTCCATTATAAAAACAAATAAAATTTAAGTCTCCTGGACCTCACAGCACGTGTTTTTAATTTTAGCCTCTAAAGCTTGGTCAACACAGCGCTCAGTTTTCAAAATAAAAGCCTTAAGTTGTCGTTACTGACGGCGTTTTACATCATGCTGGTTCACAGGGTGGATTATGAGGGGTTGATTCAGGATATAATGTTCAACAGAGGTTTTGTGTAAACAGCAGATTCAGACATTAACACAAGCGATCGACAAGCAGTTTCCGTCCATTGATCTCAGTGGAGCCGACAGTCAGGACTCCTCACAGGGA
>NC_065529.1:12256354-12258767 GCF_006386435.1 Epinephelus moara
ACACACACACACACACACACACACACACACACACACACAGACAGTTTTCGTCATTATATAGTAAGATAAAATGAATGTTAGTTTTAAACTCACTCTGTATCTGACTGCCTCACACTTCCCCTCCATCTGCTCCTCCTGGTTGCACAGACAGGAGTCAGGAATGTTGTCCTCCCAGTCCTTGTAACTGAACAGACCACAGCAGTGCAGCTAAAACACCAGAGAAGAAGAAACAGGAGGGTTATTAATCCTGCCTCTCTCACAGTCAAGAAATGATGCGAGTCAAGGGCGCCAGCACCAGCTGTCAGACATTTCTCATGTTCTCATGATGAAAAAGACACAATCATTTAATTACTTCAATGTATTGATTTCTGAGTCCAAAAAATGTAAATAAATAGATTGTGGTGGTGTCAAATGTTAGGAAATGACATTCAGTTCGTTTTATTATTTCTTAAAAATAGTTCAGGCACGTTTCTTTTTTACTGCTAATATCTGGACAGCTTTGTCGTATAAGCGTAGGGCCGAACCATTAGCTCTGTTTATGGAGTCAGCACTGTTAGCTGTTAGCTGACTGGATTTGACTCATCTTCTTTTTGAGAAATAAATGTAGGAACTACAGATTAAATTGAATATGATCCGTCACCCTGATGATAAATCAGTTCCTCTTTCTTTGGTTTTTCAGTTAACGGACACGCTTGAGCCTTCAGATGAAAAACGGGCATACCGTTTTTCATGATGATTAATGAAAGCTGCTGTGATGACCAACGCTGACTTGTGCAGATATCTGTAGTTGTTTGCATGTCAGTAAAATCATCCACTCCTCCCTCACGGCAGTTTTCAGACTTTTCTGCCCGATGACACACCTTGTTAACTATATTAGTGCCGCTGCTAACGGTGCTAACTTTGAGCTTCGTAAAAGGGTTTTGTGGCTCCAAATTAAGCTCACTCATCAGGGTCACCTGGGGAGGGAGACCGGAACAGGCAGACAGGAACAAAGCCGTCACACCACCACAGGTCAGGACGGCATCATCGACAGTTATCACGAAAGAGCAGTGCTGCTAATCAGCTCCCAGTGTCAGTGTTAACCTGTAGACTGACAGCAACAACAATGCACTTTTACTGTTACCCTGCAGCAGGTGTGTGTGTGTGTGTGTGTGTGTGTGTGTGTGTGTGTGTGTGTCTCACCTCTTTCTGCTGGTGCTCAACCAGGGCCTTGACCTCTTCTGAAGCCTGGTCCAGAGGCAGGCTGTTGTGAGCGTCTGTCTCCATGATGCGCACCAGCTGCAAACACACAGTAATTATTGGTACGTTTCATTAATTTAACATGTAAAGACTTAAGAGTCTGAGCTAAGAGTCTGAACAGCTCGATGAACATCAACAACTCATCATCAACACTCAGCTCATGTAGAAGAGACTGTCCTCAGTGCGGTCGTTTTACTTTTATTAACCTCACACACACACACAATCATAAAGTTTTTTTCTGTTGTGATTATAGTTCAGGTCGTTCAGCTCTGAACACGCTGAGCTATTATGCAGTAGAGAAAAAACGTAGAGTCGACAGTAGAAGCATCAGGGTGGTTACCTCGGGACGGGCGGCAGCAGCGAAGACACCAGTTAGGAGCATCAGCAGAGTTCCAATAACCATGCACACCAGGAACTGTGGATAAAAACAGGAAAAGACCGTCAGCACAGAAGTTTTTAAGGAAGGAAATGAGTCATGACGGTGTTTCTGCAGGTCGAATGGAACTGTACGCTTTGTTAGAAAATCTGACAGTCTATGTTTCAGCTGGTCTTTGAACTCACCATGATCAGAGACACTTTGCTCTCCCTGTGGGCCCCGTAGGCTCCCAGGATGGCGATCACCATGGTGATGGCGCCCACAACATAGAGGCCGAGAAAGCCGGATGTCCAACCCTCCAGCTGCAGGCAGAAGAAGAGATTCACAGGTTAATCTTTTGTTTGTTTGTTTTTTAAAACACCAAACTCTTTTGTAAATTCCACGTGTGAACAGTGTTTGTTCTTACTTGTTGTTCTACATGATCATTCGTGAGGACCTGGAATATCAGAGCGACCACGATGATGAGACCGCCAATAATCTGAAAGAAAGAAAAAAACAGAGTTTGATCAGATCAAACTCAGTCACAGTGCGTTAATGTGGTGACGGAACAATTGGGAAAATGACGGAGAAAATTCACAGTAATGCCCCCTCAAGTTGGAACAACTCGGAAAGTCGCTGTAACGACTTGCCGACCTTGACTTCTTGTACTCAGAAACATGACGAATAGAGGTCAATGTTTGGTTGGTGGTGAGACATTCTTTATTAACTCACATATTACATATCAAGTTTTTGAGGTGTATGAGGCAGTGGTGGGAACAAGTCATTGTTTTGTAAGTCACGAGTAAGGCCCAATCTCAA
>NC_065529.1:12259269-12287755 GCF_006386435.1 Epinephelus moara
AAAAAAAAAAAAAATTCCTCAAGTTTGTGTTTCAAGTCCCAAACGAGTCGCTCTCTACCTCCTCTGATTTACTTTTTCTCTTAACAAAAGACTACAAACATATTAAAGTATCCAGCAATGCTTAAAAAGAACACAATAAAGCTAGGAAAGGTATTTATGCTAAAAACAAACAAAGATTTAAAAGAATCCACAACATCATTTCCTACATTAATCAGCAAATAAACTACGTAAACACTGCAGTAAATTTAAAAACACTACATTTCATGAATAATACAGAAATGGCCAAATCGTGTTGATTTAACTTAATTTTAATGAAACATTTCGACTTAATTTGCCCACAACAATCGGTTTGTTGAGCTGAAGTTTAACATAAATTAGCACCCAAACACGGTTGGTTATGTCATTTATAACATTAGACCTGAGCACACCTGCTCATTTATGACTCATTTAAGTATTAAACTACATGTAAGTTGCTATAATTAGTGTTTAAAAGTTGTCTTTAACCCGAGCACTACGCACTTTTTATTCCCAGATATCAGAGTGAACCGGGAGATCAAAGGACGCCATTTTGACTCACCGCAAAGACCATGTTGAAGATGGTGAAGATGCAACTGAGGCAGCTGTTGACCTGAGCCATGTTTACAGGTGAAGATCCAGCAATGTTTCAGACACACTGAAGCTCCGACTGCGGTAAAGTGAAATGATGAAGGAGCGGGAGGGTGAGCTGGTTATAGCTGACAGGGAGAGGAGGGCGGTGTCTTCCAGTAACTGGACGGAGGAGATTTTCACAAAACTTCCCATTATCAAGAGCTGCTCCTGATGAGGACATCCAAAGACAGTTCTTAGAATTGTGACGTTTTATTTTGAGGTTTAAGAGTTTGTTAGTCAGAGGGGGAAATGGTGGAGACACAAAGAGAAATATTCTCCAAACACTGGATGACAGTGAGTTAATAACAGGAATCATATGTGTGGTGGATGACATCAGGGATACGAACTGATTTCCCACCAACAGCCAGAACACCAGAAATAAAATTAACACAACACTAAGATACTTGGAAATAAAATAATAAAATGGAAACAAAATAATAACCTACCATCCTGTAAGAAGCTCTCAGGTATGGAAGTCCATTTCTGCCAATGTGATAAAACAAAATTCTGCAAATCATTATGAGAAATAACGAGATTCTTTCCTCTCAAAACAACGACTTTGTTTTTTAACATAATGAGAAACTTTCTAAAAATAAAAAATTAGTATCTCAAAGTACGCCTGTTGCGGACATTTACGGCTGTTTTTTTTTGTTGTTTTTTTTAGTTAGCTGCTAACTGCTATCTGCTGCTTTTCAAATCTCACATGGTGGGACGCACATATAACTTGTTGTCAAGACATAACAACCGTGCAGCCCATGATCCCGTCCAGTCGGCTGTCCCTTTTATCCACCTTATTCCTAACCACCATGATACCTTGCGTGAATTATGGGTCAACATCCGGCGCTGAAGCGAAACCGGCGATTTCCAAGTTTGTTTACAGTACTCTAATAAAGCAGGGAACACACCACCTGTTATCGCTCAAACAGGATCATGTGATCATACCTCTGCCATCTCTGACAGCCATCTCAAAGCAACCGAGCACGCTAGCAATTAGCTCGCCTTGCTCTGTTAGAATATTAACATTAACATGTCCCGAGCTAGCTTAAGGTAACATCTGCTCCCTCTAAAGATGATTCATGATTTCTGACGACTTATTACGAGACACTAACACATAATTCAGTATTAACTGTAGAGTGAATAAATGTGATGTGTCCCAGCTAACCCTCCGCTCGTCTGCGTTAACCAGGCAGTTTACACGTTTTTATAACTTCTGATTTATTAAAAACTGTTTTGAGCGAAACATGAAGCTGAATTTAGCAGCAGACTTCAGTCACAGTCATATAAATACCTTCATGTGTTTATATGATATAAAGGACATACGGTAAATCAGTGACACATATTCAGCCCTAATGACTAAATACATATTTCACAGTTTATTTTCTAATGTAGGTTGAGACTGAAGTCAGACGGGGAAAGACAGGGATATCATGTACTGATGCTGAGTGACGCACCTGTCAGTCTACGTGTCATTATCTTCTGATAATTCTGATTTAATACTTTTTCGCTATGTCTGGTGAAACTCTTGTGGTTTTATTTCTCATATCAACGGTAACCATGGCAACAGGAACAATCCCTTTTTGTCCTGGTCACATGTTCAACACACAGTTGCTGAAGACAAACATTTAACTCAGACTGGTTGTTAGTCGTTACAAACACGGACAGTGCAACAGGTACCAGAGCTCTACAAAGACATTTTAGAAAATGCTGAGTAGACTGTTGCTGTTTGATTATTCTACATTTCACATCTGGAGACGTGCAGAATCTTCGTGGACCAAACTACTCCTCGTCCTGCGTCCTTGCAAAAGTTACAGGTTGACGTAGTTGCATCTGTTTTTTTCAAGCGTCGCAGGTCAACAGCATGTGATCTAGAGGGTTAAGTACAACGGCAAAGAGCAAAGTGAACCTTGAGAGCTTTGTGTTCACAAGGCACAGGTCAAGTGAACCGCACTGTGGACTTGAAGCGAACTGATCTCAGACCACCTCCTGATATCTTTTCAAAACAGCCTCCAAAGCTGTTTGATTTTTTTCCCTTTTACTGTGACGTAATGTCATTTTGTGACATTTTTGTGCTCATTTGTGTAACCAAGTAGTTCTTGTGCCTAAACCTTGCCAAACCTTAACCACGAAACAATTATTTTGTAACAATGAAAAATGAGATTTCGGAACAATGGGACTTCGTAACAATTGGTTTAATATGGTCGGAACAATGGGCTGTCGAAACATTGAGATTTCGGAACAATGGGATGTCGGAATTATGAGCGGGCCCCGTGGCGGTGGCATCGGACGTTTTACTAGGTTTCTCTCCTTGCACACATGGTCACTGTCAGTTTGTCCATCACACAACTTGTCTTTTATCGACAGTGGCAGTGGTTGGCCAAATCACTGCCTATTGTAAGTCAAGGAGAGGCCTGGGTTTGATGCATTTAAATATAAGAAGCTTATTACAAAATCATAAAATGGATCACATTGGTGTTTTAAGGACATCTGCTCTGCCTTTACAGTCGCATTGCTGCATCGGGACACCTTTTCCAAACCACTATAAGTCAGCTGAATCGTACCCCTGAACATTAGGATAATCTGAGTGATGCCTCCTCACCAAGCTTCAGTTTGTCCTCTTTTAGTCTCCAGGAAGTTACTAATGCTCTTCTTATCAGCTGGTGCAGATAGTTTAGATGCTTTCTTTCTTAAACGTTCTGCGCCACTTATTGCAGAATGTATAACTCATATTTTCAACCTGACCATCTCCACTGGAACTATGTCCTTCCCTTACATAAAGGAGGCGATAAAACTGAAAAAAATAGCTATCGCCATATTTCCAAATTACGTTGCCTGGCTAAAAATGTAGGAGTCCCTTGTAAATCATCAACTTAGATCATATCTCTCTTTGTTTTCTGTACTCACTTGATTCTGTCGGCTGCCTGTGGTTTGAAAACTACCTCTCCAATAGACTGCAATGCGTAAAGATGGGTGATGTTCATTCTAATTTTTTGAATATTACTAAAGGTGTCCCACAGGGCTCAGTGTTAGGGCCAATATTGTTTTCAGTTTACATAAATGATATTTATGCTTTAATCAGAACTGAACTAGGAAGAATATCGTTCTCTTACAGTGCACCTTAAAGTTGGAATAATCTACAAAAGATCTTAAACTTAGACACTCTGCCGCCCTTATGGCGGTTTAGCGCTTTATTTCTGATCTTGTTTTAATTGAGTTTTTAACGATGCATCTACACTGTAGCATGTTTATCACCCTGTATTTCTACTTTTAGAGCCCATTTATTGCTCGTGTTGTTTGTTGGTTTGTATGATCTCATTTTTGTTTTAACTGATATGCACGATTGTTCTTTGTTTGCCGATTAATTGTTTTAATGTCTTTGTTCATGCTCGGCATCGTTGAAAATGAGGGTCTCCCTCAATTGATTTCTCGAGTGTTAAATAAAGGTTTGAATGAATAAATGAATTTATAGTGTACCCGGTGGACTCTGGGGATGTCTGCCTTGTGTAGATTCCAGCAGGAATCAGCAGGTTTGGATCTGAGAGACAGGAAGTCAGTTTTCATTGAAAACTTTAATATTTCAGCTTCTTCATCTTCGAGGCGACTGTCTGGTTCTTCGTTTAAATTAATGAATGACTTTATTTTCATCAAAAAATATAAACAAAAAACAAACAAAACATCCTCAGACGTGCTGAAAAAGGACCAGGAAGAAGTGTACACTTATATAATCCAGCCCCCTTCTCAGTATTCATGTCTCATTTAAAAAGGAAATTGTCAACTCACTATTCCAAACTTATTTACAACATCAATACAGATAAACAAAAAAACAGTCTTAGATTTAAATCAATAATAAACCAACCCCTCTCCCTCTGTATACCTCGTAAATATACTGGGTCTGTACATCTTTTTAAATCGCTCTATAGTTATGTTTCTCTTCAACTCTTCATCTAACCCACTCCATAATATTACCACACCCTGAAACACACTTTGCAAGGTTGTACCAACAAAATGTTTCCTCTTACATTATACCCTCTCCTCGTCACAAAACATTTTTGAATATTGCCAGTAAGTTGATTATTTCTTGCTTTGTAGATTATTTGTACTGTTTTAAATTCCCCACATTTCAATGCATGTGACTTTAAAAACAGAGTTCATGTGTTCTCTATGTCAAACATATGTACAGTCCTAATGGGTTTCTTTAGTAATATGTGTCATGTATATAAATTGCTTTTATAGGTGTTACTCCACACAGTTATTAGGTATTTAAATCAGTTAAATTGAAATATTTTGTTCAGCAAACAGTTGATAGAAAAGCTTCAGTTGACAGCTCATGCTTTAAATTTAATCACAGTCAGGGATGTCATTGTGTTAGAGATACACTAAATTCATACTTCAGTCATACTCTTAGTTTTTACCTCAAAACTACAACCCAGAGAAATGTTGGTCATTTAAAGTGTTGTCATTATGCCGTTTGTCCACCAGAGGGCGCTTGGGTTTATGTTTTATTTTAAAGAAATACTCTGTGATATGGGATCCCATTTAAGTCGATATCAAATAAATAAATACATAAATGAATAAATGAGGTGGTTGGGGCTGGCTTTCTGCTCCACTGGGCCGAAACGTTCTTCAGCAAGGTTGTGTGCTATGGTTGTGAGTGAGTCAACCTTCTGGTGCACAGGGCCAGCCAAAGTCACTTCCAGGATGCTGTCCAGGACGTCATCAAACTGCATCCACATGATGTTGTCTGATGATTTTGGCCATTTGATCCTCTTTCCTTGACGAATGGATTGGGGTTGCTGGAGGGGAACTTGATGGGTCTGGTCTCTGGTGCTGGGGCAGCTGGAGTGTGGAGAGATCTTCAGCACTGTGGGGTGCTTCGTGGCTGGAGTTCTGCTTCGTCTCACCGGGCACTTGGGTTGCTGATGTTCCGCACCTGCTTGAACTGATCTGGTGTATTTTGAGCCCTTTGGTGTTTTTGCAGACTTTTCCGCAGCGGCAGCGGCATCTGACCACAAATTGGCCGATACCTGTGTGTCCGTCCCGTTGAGTCTCTCATTCTTCCCCTCTCTCAGGAGACTGTGGGGTATTGCTCATTTGGTTCCTTCATAGCTTGAGTTGGTGCCCTTTTGCGAGTGCTGCCCAGCCTTGTGTGCCCGCGCCAGTCTTTCCTGGAGGTCAGATGTCTCTCCAGCATCACCGACNTTGGCCGATACCTGTGTGTCCGTCCCGTTGAGTCTCTCATTCTTCCCCTCTCTCAGGAGACTGTGGGGTATTGCTCATTTGGTTCCTTCATAGCTTGAGTTGGTGCCCTTTTGCGAGTGCTGCCCAGCCTTGTGTGCCCGCGCCAGTCTTTCCTGGAGGTCAGATGTCTCTCCAGCATCACTGACCTTTCTCGGTTGATCTTTCCTGGAAGCCACTGGTTACCCAGAGATGACTTGTGACATACACTTGTAGGTGCGTTGTGTTGTTACCTATCTAAGGTAACTGTAGCCTTTGGCCGGGAGCAGATATCATCAGGTGGTGCCCAACTGTCACTGTGTGTTTCGGCCCTCGACCACAACACACTCTAGTTGGAGGGCCAGCAGTGGTTGGCCACATCACTGCCTATCTGCTCCTGACCTCCAGCTTTCCACTTCTCTCTTACTCCAAATCCAGCAGGAGGCTCGTTTAGCCTCCTCCCACATCTTGCGAGGAGCTTGTTTTTTGTTCCTTCCATCAAGGCCCAGAGCTGACGACAATCGCCATGCTGGCATGGCTGGGAAACCTCTGCATCCGATCTCCACCGGGAAGAGCCACACCTTCCAACCCTTGTCCTTACAATCCTGGACTAAGGACTGGTACTTCAAGGCCTTCCTCTTTTGGACTTATTCAATAGACTTAAATTGTTTTCCACACTGTGAGGATGTATTAAGACATAATAGTAATTCTGCTCTTTAAAAAGCCAGCGTCACTCAAATCAGACATCCTTTTCCCTCATTGTGGCGTCTACAGGATTTAAGACAGTACTTCACACTGGCAGATTTTGGTTTTCTGGTTTTTATTTCTGTAAGTCGTCGAGGATCTACAGTATCAGTTCACAGCAGAATCAAACATGATACAAAGAAGAGATGAAAAATAAAGAATATTGCCCTTTTCTCCAGCTGTGCAGACATTTAACTGGCGTATTCATCTTCACACAGTGACGTTCTGAACTCATACATCCAGTCTTCCCCTTTCTTCCTTTACACTTTGCATTATATAAAAAAAGAACAAGTTTAAAGTCTCCTGGACCTCACAGCACATGCTTTTAATTTTAGCCTCTAAAGCTTTGTCACCACAGCGCTCAGTTTTCAAAATAAAAGCCTTAACTTCTCGTTGTTTCTGACTGCATTTTACATCATGCTGGTTCACAGGGTGGATTATGAGGGGTTGATTCAGGATATAATGTTTAACGTAGCCAAGTGTTGACAGTAACAGAGAAAGGAAAGACCCACTGTGACATTCACTAACAAAACAAACAGGATATAAATATGTATTTAAAAAATTAAGCAACTGAAGCGAGAGTGGCAGCTTAAAGTCCATCAGTCTGTCCAGGGAAGGGAAGAAAACAGAAGCTTTTTGCCATCAAAAACCACTTTAATTATAAAATGTAAGATATTGCAGCGTTTCAGTGTCTGCAGAGCAAACAATGACTGTGGCACTCACGGTTTAATCGTCACTACAAGGCCATGTGATGTGTTTTTGCATTCGCTGAACCAAATAAGATTAGTAACGTTTTAAAAAAAGTGCTCTTTTGCATTTACAAGTGCAACGACTTTCAGGAAACTGCAGCCAAAATTTGTAAACTTGAAGCTCTTCTGAAGTTTGTGTGAGATGACAAAAAGCCAGAGAGGATTTTGGGAAAGTTTTGTTTCCTCAGTTTTCAATAATCACAAGAAATTAAGAGTAAAACTTTAAATTCAGTTTAGTTCAAGTTTTTGGCTCCTTTGTTCTGTTCAAACCTCAAAAGCGTCGAAAGTTTGAGATTAAAATTTGGATTCTTCACAAAATTGAAAGATAAATGTCCAGAATTTTTGTTTCCTTGAACTTTTTCAATTCTCTTTTGCACAGGACGCAAAATCCTTCGAAAAATCATCAAAATTTAGAGATAAAAATCTGTCTGTAAAAATTTGATTCTTGCTCAAAACGTTTTCACAAAAATAACTGTAAACAATTTTTTTTTTAGATTTTTAGAGCCAAAATCCTAAAGAACAAACTGAGAATTTAGAGATTAAATCTTCACCTTTTTTTTTTCCTTCTTCAATTTAAACAACTGAGAATTTTTTTAGCAAAGTTCACAATGTCTTCCTATCTAGAGGAGGATCAGGCCCAAAACTTACAATAGAAATAAAAAATGAAAAAGTTTAATGTCTACAAATTCCACCTTTATACAGAGACGTTCATTTTAGCTCACATCTTCTCTTTAATGTGATTTTAAATTATTTTGTGATCGACTTTCCTCAATCAAGTCATCTCGGGTGTATCCAGAGGAGGATTTTTGGTGCCAGAGTCCATTGAAAAAAGAATAAAGAATAAAGTCTCAAAATTTCCCATTTTTTCCTTTTGTGATGTTGGAAACAAAATATTTTACAATGAGACTGTTTTGTTGAACAACTTTAGGTAATTATCTTGTGATAGTTGGAAAAAACAAAACTTTAACGACCTCCATCTTCTCTGGTTTTATGAGAACAGCAGATTTGGACATAAACACAAGCGATCAACAAGCCCCGCCCCCAACGCACAGACTAATCAGATCCACTCTGCACTAGTTAAAAAATTAAAAAACAAAAGTTGCTGCAGGTCTTTCCAGAGCCGCATTAGAAAATGAAACCCAGTGGTGATACAGTTTCCGTCCATTGATCTCAGTGGAGCCGACAGTCTGGACTCCTCACAGGGACGTAAGGCACTTTGGACGCTCCGTCCTCTAACTGCAGAGATCGCCTCAAATTCAAGAATAAACAGACAAACAACATAAACCGCTCGACTTCCTGACCCTCTACATGAAGCTAACAACAGAGGATTGAAGTGGCGTCGCTCCTTTAGTACGCCGGAGGGTTGTGCAGCTCCTGGTATTTGGGAGGAGGAGTGGCGAAGATGGCAGGGACGGACAGCAGGACGGTGGGTCTGTCGGGGTAACGCAACTGGTGGATGATGATGGAGGACAGAATCATGCCCAGCAGCTGGAGGGAGACACAGGAGGGTGAGTTTACATCAGTCTTTGTGTTCGTACAGACACACATGCAGTATTATTTTAGTCATTTACAAGAGGACCAGATCAAAGCTGCTCCTGATTGGTCAGAATTTCCATGTGGGGAAAAAAACAGGAAGTAAAGCAAACGAAGAAGAGTACACTTGTAAGATAAATGTGACACTTTCTAATGTCACAATGGAGGGACAACTACGCAGGCTGATTTTAGTGCTGCTCATCGTGGACTATATTGCTGTCATTGTTCATTTTATGAAAAAAGTTGTTTCGTGGACTATATTGCTGTCATTGTTCATTTTATGAAAAAAGTTGTTTGGAAAAACGTCATGTAAACTCTGTTTTTAGCCTCATTGTAGCCTGTAGCTCTGACTGCCTCTCTGGGCACCACGAGTTCAAATGAGGTTTTTCCAAACAACTTTTTATGTCGGGGCTTCAGGACACTTGGATCACTACGGACGAGCAGTATGGAGATATTTTGTGGTTTCAATTATGTGTTTTTGGACGTTTGAATCTGGGGCGCCGTCAGCCTCCATTAGGTGGAGTTGTGTTGCTACCTCCTCTCCCCTTGGATCTCTGCAAGTGATGTGAGGACTCTAAAACTTCACCTGAGCCTCCCTCGGCATATGGGTGAGTAGATAATGGCTGAATTTGCATTTTTGGGTGCACTATCCCTTTAACTCCAAGTATAGAGTAAAGACAGTTTCAGGTTCAGCGGTAGGTTTTTGTAACATCAGACATGACTCATTTTGTCAAAAAGAAATTAAAAGACAGATAAATTAAATTAGATTAAAAAAACTTTTATGTCCATTAACAAGTAAAGTCATCACTGATGTAAAAATATCCTGGCTCCACACATGCACCTTAAATGTTTATCTGGTTTGTCTGGTGGGTTTGGTGACGGTGATTTCAGGGCTGTTTCTAGTTAAACAAAAAGGATCTTCCTCTTTAACACAAAGCTCTATCTCTGTAGGGATCCCTTCATAATGTTGTCAGACACTTAGAATAACAGTCTGAGTCTGTCAGTGACAAAAACATATAATAAATAAATAAATATAAAATAAATGCTGATTAAATCTTACCGCCAGGATGGCCAGAGTGAAGCAGACTCCAATCATGACGTCAGCGACCAGCAGGATGTAGTAGGTGATGATGGGGAAGCAGCTCTGAAGATGGGAGGAGAGAAAAGGTCAGGTTGTGTTTCACAGGTCAAATAATCAGCTGATAATTTGTGTCAGTATGTTTGTTTAGTTTGTTCAACTTAAGTTTTGGCTCCACTCACCTGGCTGTAGACATAATTCCTCTGCAGCGTGACCTGAAGGAGACCATAGAAGAAGAAAACATTAGTAACCTGAAGTTTAAAAGCACGATTCAGAACGATGAGGTGAATGTTTTATACTCACTCTGTAACTGACTGGCACACACTCCATCTCCATCTGCTCCTCCTGGTTGCACATACAGGAGTCGGGGATGTTGTCCTCCCAGTCCTTGTAACTGAACAGACCGCAGCAGTGCAGCTAAAACACCAGAGAAGAAGGAACAGGAGGGTTATTAATCCTGTCAGTAACGTTACAGTCCTCTGCCTCTCTCACAGGCAAGAAATGATGCGAGTCAAGGGCGCCCACTGATATTCAATTAATCGTTACAGCTGAATTTAACAGCAAAAAAGTCCCAAAAATTTGATGGTTGTGGGTTCGCAAATGTGACAATTTGCAGATTTCTCGCTCTCTTTTTGACGCAACGTGAATATTTGAGGTTTTTTTTTTAGACAACTGTTCAAACAAAGGAAAAAGAAATCTGATAATTCACTTTGGGCTGGAGGCGGCGTCACTTTTATTAACGAAATCTATGACTGCATATGTTCATCAACGACCTTTTTTCCATACTGAGACGATGATGAGATGACATTGGCGACTGTGATCATATCGACCACCAGCATAAAGAGACCTGGATAAAGCGCTGAAGCCATGCACGCTACTTCCTGTTTAGCGCTCTGCTACTGGAATGGAGATGAAGTTCTATAATCTTGTGGCTCTTCTCAACTTTCCAAATGTTATCAGACGTAATCGATCAAATCCTGATCGTGAAACAAGTTGTTTTGCGGGGGTGGTGATGCTCCAAAAAAAAATGTATCCACTGATTTACAGGCGTCTATTTTGGTCATGTGGGTCATAGGAAAAAGTCAGGTGACGGTGTGTCTGTTTGGCCACTACGAAAATTGGCTTCAAAGCCCGGCGCACTTCCTGGCGGCCTCATATCAACATGGAATATTGTTGACAAAAAAGACAAGACTAAAACAAAACAAAAAAAACTTAAATAAAACCTGTATTTTCATCGTCAAAAAAGAAAAATAAAATCATTAAATTATACCAAACTGTGGAGGTCGCATTTCGTATTATGCCTTATCTTATAATAAAACAGTTTAAGCACCTACATTTCTTTTTGCAGAAGCAAACCAGCGTGATGAGTATTCAGTACAAACTGAACATGAGTGAAGACAGGAAGTGAAAAACGCTGCTGAGCTGTGTGAAAGTAGGACAGTGGTTTATCTAGTCTGTGGTGAGTTTCCACCTGCTCAACCGGCGTCCATTTTGAATATTAAATCCATGTTGACAAAGTGCGAACAAAACACAACAGGTCAGAAAAGCCTGAAATTTTTGATATCAACTTTCAGAAACAGTTTTATTTTAGGTGTTATTAATATTTTTGAGCCTGTGCACAAAAAGAAGGAGCTTGTTGAGAGTCGACTGCACCAAATCTTAGAAGGAAATCTGTGTAACATTGTGAGACTTAAGGAGCTGTGTGTGACATTCAGAGCATGAATATAAAGATAAAGTGGAGTAATGGCGTCCTGAACAGAGAATGAACTCCCTGTGTGTGTGTGTGTGTGTGTGTGTGTGTGTGTGTGTGTGTGTGNGTGTGTGTGTGTGTGTGTGTTGTAAACTGAGCTGCTCAGTGGTTTGTTGTGTTGAGCCGGTCCGGCGAGGCATACTGAATTCATACGACAGTTACCGCTAATATCTGGACAGCGCTGTCGTGGAAGTGTAGGGCCGAACCTCCAGTTCCCCTGTTTGACACAGTTAGCTCTGTTTATGGAGTTAGCACTGTTAGCTGTTAGCTGACCAGATTTGATTCATCTTTTACTGAGAGAAAAAATGACAACCTAAATGTGAACATGACCCCTGTCCTCCACTATGTGATAAAATAGTTCCTCTTTCTTTGGTTTTTCAGTTAATATTTTACCCGTTTCCCGACAAACGTGAAAGCCACAGGACAAATATGAAGCATGTTCCTCTTTAAAAACAAGAAGTGATGAATAATGAAAGCTGCGGTGGGAACCGACACTGACTTGTGCGGATAAGTCATTTGCGTCTTAGTAAAATCATCCACTCCTCCCTCACTGCACTTGACATTTCTGCCCGACGACACACCTGGCCGTCAGCCAGCCAATCAGGCAGCCGGGCCACACCTGGCTGCCCTGTGAGGAATTCTGGGAGTGCAAACTGGTCTGTCAACAACAGTTTATGGGCTCGACAGTAAACAGCAGCCTCCTGACTGCAGAGAGCTGCAGACTCACGCTCCTGATCTCATGTTTAAAGATTAAAACAAACTAAGATTTAACCGACTTTTTTCTGCTCTGACAAGAGATTTTAGTTTCTGTTCATTTTGCTTTTGATAGCATGACACCTATTAACTGGTAACTAACCGGGCCTGATGAAATTTTAATGTTGTGTTGTAAATATCTTCCCTTTTATTTTCCATTGGCTTTGCTGACAGAGCCGGCTCACTAAGTTAACATGCGGAAACATAACGCCCTCCGCTCTGCACTGTACACCCGGGTCTGGTGGGATCTAGCGAGCAGACACATGTTGCCCACCCTCCGGTCTCCCCCTCAGGTCTCCTCAGTGAGTAAGCGACATCATTTTTAGCACCAAACCCCCTTTAGCATTAGCACCGCTGCTAACAGTGCTAACCTTGAGCCCGATAAAGGGGTTTTGTGGCTAAAAATGAAGGTTCCTCACTTAGATCACCTGCGGAGGGAGACTGGAGGGTAGGCAACATGTTTTTGGAACAACCCAGTCCCACTGCCACAGGTCAGGACGGCATGAACTCCAAATTTTTAGGTCAGGTTCATCTGCAAATTAATGTCCAGATGAATCGATTTGCCAACAAAACATCACGTGTGTGTCTTACCCCTTTCTGCAGTTCCTCAACCAGGGCCTTCACCTCTTCTGAAGCCTGGTCCAGAGGCAGATTTTCGCGAGCCCTTGCCTCCATGATGCCCTTCAGCTGCAAACACAAACACAGTAATTATTGGTACGTTTCATTAATTTAACATGTAAAGACCTTAGTGTCTGAAAAAAACTCTGGAGTCGACTAGAAGCATCAGGGTGGTTACCTCGGGACGGATGGCAGCAGTGGGGATACCAACTCGGAGCATCAGCAGAGTTCCAATAACCATGCACACCAGGAACTGTGGATAAAAACAGGAAAAGACCGTCAGCACAGAAGTTTTTAAGGAAGGAAAATGAGTCATGACGGTGTTTCTGCAGGTTCGAATGGAACTGTACGCTTAGTTAGAAAATCTCTTAAATCTAAATGAAGTCTGGCGCTTTTTAAAAAGCAGCTTTCAGTTTTTAGAGTCAAAACAACCTTTTTTTAGGTCACTGAGGAGAAATTAAGTGTTGGACGGAAACAAACCTGCAGCTCACTGTAAACCACACTCACAATAACAGGAAGTGAAAGACAAAGAAACCACACAAGTTGAGAAAGTTTCTCTGTAGACTGCAGTCTGTTTGCAGATTGGTTTTCCCATCAGACGCCACAGATGACGTAAATCTGGATTTTTCATATCAGATTCACCATATCAGATTTTGAAATAAACCTCACATCCTCTTCTATCCTGAAGTTTCATCACCCTGTGCAGTCTATGTTTCAGCTGGTCTTTGAACTCACCACGATCAGAGACACTTTGCTCTCCCTGTGGGCCCCGTAGGCTCCCAGGATGGCGATCACCATGGTGATGGCGCCCACGACATAGAGGCCGATGAGGCCGGATGTCCGACCCTCCAGCTGCAGGCAGAGGAAGAGATTAACACGTTAATCTTTTGTTTGTTTGTTTTTTAAAACACCAAACTATTTTGTAAATTCCACGTGTGAACAGTGTTTGTTCTTACGCCGACTCCCTCGCCTCCATGAATATTTGTGAGGACCTGAATCAGCAGAGCGAACGCGATGATGAGACCGCCAATAATCTGAAAGAAAGACAAAACAGAGTTTGATCAGATCCAGAGACTAAAACAACAACAGTACAATCACATTAATGTGGTGACGGAATAATTGGGAAAATGACTGGGAAAATTCACAGTAACGCCCCCTCAAGTTGGAACAACTCGGAAAGTCGCTGTAAATTTACACACAAGACTTGCTGACCTTGACTTCCTGTACTCAGAAACATGACGGATGAAGGTAAATGTTTGGTTGACAGAGACATTATTATTATCTCATATATTACATATCAAGTTTTTGCTTTCGTTATTTGATAAACGGTATGAGGCAGTGGTGGGACCAAGTCATTGTTTTGCAAGTCACGAGTCTTATCGCACTGGGTCCAAAAATTTGCTTTCACTCGCCTCTGCAGCAGCTGCTCCTCTCATCCATCAATCCGATCAGCTCTGATCATATCGACTGATCAATTATCTTCGCCGCGATTCAAACTCAACAAACTGCTGCTGAGGAAAAAATGAACTCATTAAGAGTTCCTGCTCACAGACCTGCGAAAACCTCTAAATTTAGAGAGGGGACGCAGAATGAGAAAATGGAATGAGTAAAAAATAAATAAATTTCCCCACTCCTAAAGTTTCAAGTCGCTCTCCGCCAAATATAATTTTAACAACAGAGTAATAATATGCTTAATTTACAAAAATCATGAATGCTTTCTAAAATTTGTATTTATTTGTTTGAACGAGTTTGCTGGACGTTTTTGCATCTCTGTCTGTAATTTCCCACCTGCACATTCTGCAGGCTGCAATTCGTAGAGTGACCTGGATTAATAAGTTATTCATTAGCATTAACCCTGATAAAACATTAGTGAATGTCCTGGTGCATCAACAAGTCAGGGACAAAAATCACTTTGTAATGTGAAGCTTTACACCAGAGGAGCTATTAACGTGTTTAAAAGCTCTGAGCGGTAAAATACAACACGTCATCTTTGTAGCGTCCATGTTGTTTCCACGTTACAACTTAAACGCTCATGAAAACAACCAGGGCTGCGCCTACTGATTATTTTCACTGTGGAATAATCTGTTGACCATTTCCTCAATTATTTGGTCTCCAAGATGTCAGAAAATTGTGAAAAATGTCGGTCAGTGTTTCCCAGAGCCGAAATTGACGTCCTCAAATGTCTTGTTTTAGCCACAACCCAAAGATATTCAGTTTACTGTCACAGACGTGTAAAGAAACCAGAAAACATTCACATTTAAGAAGCCGGAATCTGAGACTTTTGACTTCTTTTCTTAAAGATTAGCTGATGATTTATTCAGTAGCTGACAACTAATGGATTAATAGTTGCAGCTCTCAGCACAACAAAGTCGGAAGAACTGCTTCCCGACTCAGGAAATGGGGCCATGAGAGGAGCATGGAATCCACTAAAAAAGTAAAAACACACAAAAAGTACCACGTCACCTCGACAAAGTTAAAGTCCATCAGAATCACAGCCTGTGTCAGTGATCACAAGATAAACCAGAGGGTGGTGGGATCAGGTTACACTAAATTAGGCTAAATTAGTTAGTAATAACTAGTAGTAATAATTAGTAATAAATGTTAGCTGCGGCCTTTACTGAAGGTGTAACGACTGACCACTCTGTGTTACTGAAGATTAGGGCTGCAACCAAGAATTAGTTTCATAAGCGATTAATCTGCTTTAATAATTGTTTTGTATCTGCACATTAACTCAGTCAAACCTGTCTCTAAATGTCAAACAATGCCCTGACGGAGGCCAACATTCATATGAGCAGGTAAGCAGAACAATGAGCCCACAGAGAGGATCAAAGCCCAGATAAGATTCAGCCTGACCTGGTTTCATGAGGACAAACTCTCAACAGGCCGACCAGAGTTACTGTAAATGAACACCAGGGGCTTTTATTGTGGAAAGAAAGGGTCTAAACTGAAGCTTTCAGTGGAACAAAACAGCTGCAATCTATTAAACGTAATTGATGTTTTGCCTTCAGAGTGACTGGAAACAGGCAGAGAAACAAACAGAACGGAAACCAAAGCAACAAAACTCTCAACCAAAAACAGACGGTTTATAAAGGAAAGAAAACCCATCTGAAACTGTTTTTCTTCAATCTTTTAAGACACTTCCAGCTTCTTAAATGTTCAAACTGGCTGCAGTTGTCTCGTCTTAAATCACTGTAAATTGAATAACTTTGAATTACTGGACAAAAACAGAGACATTCAAAGACATCTCCTTGGACAAGTTTCATTTAACCGTTTTTTCCACTACTTTTTTTTAACTGTACTCTTCTACTTCACTTTTTCTCTTACCAAAAGACTACAAACATATTAAATTACCCAGCAATGCTAAAATAACACAATAAAGCTCGGAAAATTATGCTAAAAACCAACCAACAAACAGTAATATAAAAAAAAAGCAACACAACATAATCTCCAACATGAAACCAACGACACAAAAATGTTAAATGTTTGAATCCGCTTCAGTTTTTCTTGCCTTAAATCACTGTGAATTGAATAACTTTAAATTATTAGACATCAACAAACAAACAAACAAACAAACAAACGAGACATTTGAGGACACCTCCTTGGATTACTCACAATTAGCCTTTTTCCCCCACCACCTTTTGTAGCTGTACTCTTGCTAAGATAAGACTACAAACGTATTAAATAACCCACCAATGCTTAAAATAACACAATAAAGCTAGGAAAAATATTTCTGTGAAAAACAAACAAACAAAACACATTAAAAAAACATAATTTCCTACAAAAACCTGCACACAAACTATGTAAACAATACAGTAAACTTAAAAACACTACGTTTTACCAACTAATAATCATAAATAAATACATAATGGCCAAATAGTGTTGATCCTACTTAATTTTTAAAAAACATTTCAACTTGATTTGCCCACACCTGTCTGTAAGGCATGTATCTGTTTCTCATTACTGGCGATGACTGTGCACATTTTTATCTTTCACAAACACATTTACACTGAAACCAACACAATAAACTGTAATGTACATGTTTGTCAATGAAGAAGAAGCACATTTTACACTAACAATAGGTTTGTTTAACTTTTCTAAGCTTCTGTTTGAAGACGAAGTTTAATATACATTAGCACCCAAACACGGCTGTTTATGTCATTTTTAACATTATACCTGAGCACACCTGCTCATTTATGACTCATTTATGTATTAAAATACATTTAGTTGCTGTAATTAGTGTTAAAAAGTTGTCTTTAACCCGAGCAGCCCCACAGAGCCTGACATCCACTACGCACTTTATATTCCCAGATATCAGAGTGAACCGGAAAATCAAAGGCCGCCATTTTGACTCACCGCAAAGAGGATGTTGAAGACGGTGAAGGTGCGTTTGAGGCAGGTGTTGACCTGAGCCATGTTTGCAGGCGAAAACACAACAAAATTACAAAAATGTTTTCAGACACACTGAAGCTCCGACAGCCGGGAGGTGAAGTGATGGCGGAGCGGAGGGTGAGCTGGTTTAAGGTGGCAGGGAGAGGCGGGGGAGGGCGGGGCGGAGCCTTCCAGTAAATGGCACGGAGGAGGCGCCGCTGGGATGTCCGATATGGAGACATCCGGAGAAAGAGGAGAGCAGGAGGCAGAGAGGGAGAGGTTTCGTTCCGGGAAGACACATGGAAAATTCCCGTTCATGTGAATCTGTGAGAGGAGCTGGAGGGGATTTAAGGTCGTTGCACTCACACACTGTTTGGGATTGGAGAGAGAGGCGGTGCTACGTCCCGACATGATTCCACTGAAAATCCCAGATACAGGAAATTACTGAGTCTCACTTTCTGTAAACTCTTGACTCTCTGAAAAGCATAAACTATATGAAAATACTCATGAAAAATATGTCACCAGGAAGTGGCAAGACAGTAATAATAATATCAATCAAACTTTATTTATTTAGCACTTTCCATACAAAAATAATGCAATGCTTCACACAATAAAGACAAAAACAATACCCCCATCCTCCTGAAATTATAACAGCACTCAAGACAAAAAAACAAAAACAGGAACTGAGGAAATGGAGGAAACACCAGTGGCAGGATAAAAACTCAAAATTGAAACTATTTTAGAGCTGACAATAAATACGTAAATACACAGGTTAAAATAAATTAATAAGGGACGAAATACAATATGCCAGCTTAAAGAGAGATAAATAAATAAATAAATAAATACACAATAATCATAAACACAAATTTAAAAAGATAAAATATAATAAAAAAATAAAATAAAAAACAAAATAAAAGACAGTTCAATTAAAAGTCAGGCTAAAAAGGTAGGTCTTGAGTCTGCTTTTAAAAGCATCAACACTCTCCTCAGGCAGGCTGTTCCACAGCCGTGGGCCGTAGATATGAAATGAAGTAAAAGAACATCATCCCCAGAATATGTATATATACACAAACTGTCCTTACAAACACATGCATACACATCTATACACATACATACACATAAAAAGGCTTCACATATATACATACATGCACATATACTCATACACACACACACACACACACACGTATATGCGCACATACACACCTTCAATGTTATATAAATGCCAATCTGTGCAGGTGGGTCTTTAACAATTTTTTAAACTGAAGAACTGACTCAGCTGATTTGATGTTAAAGTTTAGGGGAAGTGTGTTCTGTAACTTTTTGTGCTAAAATAGTAAAAGCATGATCGCCCTTTGTCAGTCTGGGCCGTGGGACCTTCAACATTTGGTTTTCTGACCTGAGGGATCAGACAGAACAGATGCATAGTTAGGACATATAAGGAGAAAGTTACAGTAGTCAAGGTGTGAGAAAATGAGGGAATGGATAAGTTGTTCAAATATGTTTTTAGAGAGTACTGGTTTGATCTTGGCATTATTTCTGATAGGGCCAAAATAAAATAATAAAATAGGGCCAAGGACTGAGCCCTGTGGGACACCACATGACATCAGAGCTGTTGATTATATTTTAAATATATAATGATATTATAACATTCAGATATACTCAAAGTGATCCCACTGTATTGATGAGGCCTGATAAAATGCTAAATCACTGGAGATTGTGATTTTTCTTTGTAAAATGTTATGAAAATGATAATTTCATAAATAGTTAACCTCCTACAAGGTTGTGGTAAATAGGCCGAATCACAATAGCCCAGTTTATTTAGTGCACAGATGAAGCCCTTTCTCTCTTCGACAGAAACATTGTAAATCAAAGTCTCTGTGGTACCACATCATCCACCTGTTCAACTGCTTAAGGCTGACTGAACTTTGTCCTTCCTTATATCTCCTCTGTGCTGTCTCCCAGGCAACTCTAGAGAGATGTAGTAAAGACATTTTTAGAGGACATTTGTGGCAATATGGCAACAAAAGCACAGTTATGTTTAGGCAACAAAAGTTCTTGGTTATATTTAGGCAACAAAAGCACGTAGTTAGGTTTAGGCAACAAAATCATGTAGTTAGCTTTAGGCAACAAAAGCATGTAGTTAGCTTTAGACAACAAAAGCACATAGTTAAGTCTAGGCAACAAAAGCACATATTTAGGTTTCAGCAACAAAAGCATGTAGTTAGCTTTAGGCAACAAAAGCACATAGTTATGTTTAGGCAACAAAAGCACATAGTTGTGTTTAGGCAACAAGAGCGCATGGTTATGTTTAGGCAACCAAATCATGTAGTTAGGTTTAGGCAACAAAGATTTTTGGATAACTTTCGGCAACAAAGCACATAGTTAGGTTTAGGCAACTAAAACAGGTGGTTAGGTCTAGGCAACAAAAGTTAGGGTTAGGTTTTGGCAACAAAAGCACATAATTATGTTTAGGCAACAAAAGTTCTTGGTTACGTTTACGCAACAAAAGCACGTAGTTAGGTTTAGGCAACAAAGATTTTTGGTTAGCTTTCTGCAACAGAGTCCATTGTTAGGTTTAGGCAACAAAAACAGGTGGTTAGGTTTAGGCAACAAAAGCACATGGTTAGGTTTAGGCAACAAAATCATGTAGTTAGCTTTAGGCAACAAAAGCATGTAGTTAGCTTTAGGCAACAAAAGCACATGGTTAGGTTTAGGCAACAAAATCATGTAGTTAGCTTTAGGCAACAAAAGCATGTAGTTAGCTTTAGCCAACAAAAGCACATAATTATGTTTCGGCAACAAGAGCGCATGGATACATTTAGGCAACCAAATCATGTAGTTAGGTTTAGGCAACAAAGATTTTTGGATAGCTTTCGGCAACAAAAACAGGTGGTTAGGTCTAGGCAACAAAAGTTAGGGTTAGGTTAAGGCAACAAAAGCACATAGTTAGCTTTAAGCAACAGAAGTTCTTGATTAGCTTGAGGCAACAAGAGCATGTGGTTAGTTTAGGCAACCAAACTCTGTTGTTAGGCAGGTTGAGGCAACAAAAGTCCTTTAACTCAAGCGTAGCATTGCTACTTTTACTTAAATAAAAGACATGAGTACATCTTCCACTGCTGTACTTTTTAATTCATTACATTTATTTATTTTATTTGACAGCTGCAGGCAGATTAAGGTTATTAAGATACTAAACATGATCAGTTTGTGAAGTATAATTCACTTTAAAGATGAGGTTTAACAGCTGCCTGGTGATAAGGTTATCTTCTGTCTGTTAGTAAAGTCAACAAACACCTGAAGTGAAACTCTCGTTAAATGATAACAGGAGAAACGGTGAGATGGAGGAGCAAGAGAAAGGAAAGTGAAATATGAGATGCATTGTGTTAAACCTGCTGGAGGGGAAAACAAGGATCAAAATACCAGCGTTGTTCTATGGAAACCCACTAACTCCATCTGTTCCTGGAAAGCAGACATGGGGAGATATGAGGTTTCTGTGTGTGGAGTGGTGCTGTGACTCAGTGAGGAGGAATGTGATTAACTCAAGCCTGCTGCTGCTTTTAAAGGAGACGAGCTGCACATTCAGACTGTTGTCATTAACTCTCTGATATTTCATCTGTGGTGTTACATGTGCAGATAAACCAGGCTGATGGTGCCAGTTCAGTGCGTCAGATAGCTTCAGAAACACACAGAGAGCTTTATGGGGCTCAAAAACTGGCAATCTGACATTCAAGCCCATTTTACACAGTAATGAGCAGTGTTGGAGGAAGTGCACTGTTCAGACGAACAAACAGGCTTACACTGAGTGGTAGAGGAATTACTCATTCTATTCATTCATTCATTCAACCTTTATTCATTCTCAAAGAATCATTGAGGGCTTGCTCTCATTTTCAGTGATGGCGAGAGTACAAAGGCAAAAGCAAACGGAACAATAAAAAGACAGTAACAACACAATTTAAAACAATTACATTCAAAGACAGAGTATTTATGTACCATGGTTTTAAACTGACTGACGTTTGTTGTAAAGTGTTCCATGTGAATGCTGCAGAGAAATCAAATGAAGTGTTATATATACTCAGATACTTTAGGGTAAGAGTACTATTACCACACTGTAAAAATACTCTGTTACAGTAAAATTCCTCCACTGAAATGTTACTTCAGTAAAAGTATGTAAGGGGAACCATGAAAATTTTATCAAAGCAACTCAGTCAGCAGAAAAGTTGGTGACACTGTACATTTCTGCAAACCATGAATACGTTACATCAGTACGTTAAAATGTAGATACACTGAAAGTTTACGTTAAAACTTTACGTTTCAAAAATGCCATGGTTAATTTGTGGTTAAGTTTAGGCAAAAAAGTCCTTGGCTAGAATTAAGTAACGAAAGTTCTGTGGTTAAATTTGGGCAATAAAAGTCCTTGTTAAGTTTAGGCAACAAAAGGCTGTGGTTGGGTTTTGGAAACAAAAGTCTATTGATAGGTTCTGTGGTTAGGTTAAAAAAATGAAAGTCTGTGGTCTGCAGCGTGCCAGGTGTCTCGCCTAGGTGTCACGCCATCAGCCATACCCTCCATCATCCACTGACAGTCAGCTCATACACTATGTCACTTTGATATGATACATATGAAACATATAAATGTAACGTGGTTTGCAGAAATGTCTAATACCTAACTTCTAGTGAAAACAGTGATAGTATTGATCCTGAAGGGAACATGAATGATGAACCGTATTTCATCACAATCCAAACGTTCACTTCAGTGGACGAGTCTGGACACAGACCATAGCAGAGGAACTGTGTCCACACAGCTTATCAGATGTTACGTCACTGGATTTCACAAAACAAGCCGCCATTACACAAACCAAACCACACAGTGCCACGAGGCTAATACTGTCACAGTATTCAAATCAAATGCAAAAACTCTGTTTGCATTTTCCTTCCAGACTCAGACATGACATATAAACATCAACTGTTTGTTTGTTGTTGTTTAAAAGGAAGCAGATACAAATCTAAATGACTAAGATCAAATTTAATTAAAACTTACAGGAGCCTTATGTGGAAAAATAGTGCTGCTATTTTTTCTGAATTAACAAGATTAAAAAAAACTGTTTTAACTTTCCCAGTGGTTTTAGTATCAAGGTGACTGATAAGCAGAATCTTGACAGAGAGAACAAACATGTGAAGCAGCCCAAACCTCGTGTCTTTTATTCGACAAGTTATTTTAATCTAAGTCACTCATGCTGCTGAAATTTATCTCGCTCCTCCTGTGAGGGTAGACATCATGATTTAGATGCTCAGCGTTCTTTAACAAGTGAAAACTGTCTCGTCCTTGACTCCCCCAACATTACACTGCCTGTTCAAGACAGGAACTTCCTGCCCTTATTCTGCCTCGCTGTTAGGGCTGCCCCCGCCTAAGAACTTTCCTAGTCGACCAATAGTCGTCATTTAGGTCCATTAGTTGACTCGTTGTAAGTGCACGTCACACACTGAGCGAGCCGCCTGTTAATGACGCTGTGGGCTAATGTGCATGTAGCTACTTCCATGTTTCAGATGATACGTCATGTTTGTAGTCGACCAATGAAGATGAGTTTACATATCACCTTGGGTTCGTCCTTCACCTTCTCAAAATGATCCCACACTTTGGATTTCCTGCCCGACATGTTATTAACTAGCCTGTGGAATAACCGCAGGTACCAGCCCTGGAAATGAACCTGACTCCTGTCAGACTGCTGAGCGTGGACACTTCCTGTGTCTGACCTTTCAAAGTAAAGTCACACATGCTCCAGTCATATAGGTTTTGATTTATTTTGACAAGACACAGCTCCTGATAGAGTTTCACTTTTGTTTGTTTTGTTTTTCTGCGACTAAGCGACCAATGAAATCTGGTCGACTAAGGTTTGGTTGAGTAAATCTTGTGATGACTGACACAAATCTTTTCTTGTCTTGACAAACACACAGCTGAATTCACTGCCAGGACAAACAGAGTGAAGACGACGCCCAGCGTGATGTCAGCATTTGTTGTGACAGAGTCCATGATGAGAGGGAAGCAGTTCTGGTGATGGGAGCAGATAGAGGAGCCACCGTTAAAGGGTCAGTTCACACTAATTACATGACAACACATTTTCTGTCTTCCCCTGATGGTTTCCAGTCTGTATGAACGATCAGAAAGGACCGCT
This sequence comes from Epinephelus moara, assembly GCF_006386435.1. Lineage (NCBI taxonomy): Eukaryota > Metazoa > Chordata > Actinopteri > Perciformes > Serranidae > Epinephelus > Epinephelus moara. The sequence continues at coordinate 12,282,886 of NC_065529.1, forward strand.
CTGTGGTTAAAAGGTCGTAACATGTTTTCTTATTCTGAATGAGTGACCTGCACCATGATGTCATTCCCTCTCAGGCTTTATAACATGCTGATAATATCAGAGTGTTTTACTGATGATTACAATAATACATCTTGTGTCCACTGACCTGTCTGAAGACTAACCTCCTCTGTAAGAAAAGGTTCGACAGGAAGTTCTGGAAGAGAGAAACCTGATTATAACAGTCGTCTGATTGTGCGGAGACATTTTAGACCCTGATATTGAGGAACACAGTGAGTGTATTTATCCATTTGTCACTTCATCAGTTAGGTTTAGGTTCAGACTGGGGGGAATCCTTTTAGTATCCTTTTAACATAACACAGCACGGTACAAGTACAAAAACACAACTTTCTGATGCCCTGCTTTGAGACATGGTTAAAGATATTTTATTAAACTGTGCTGTCCCTCTGGAGGTCAGGTCAGCAAACTACGATTGTGTATTAGGACCATTGTAGGGAATAAAAAAGGATCTGTGAGAGGAGGTAATACTCAAAGAAAAAAACTGATAATCTGTGAGATTAAAGTTGTAAATTGACGAGAAAAAACTCACTAATTTGCTGCCAGAAAGTCACATGACGTAGTGTAAAAAGCGACAGGCAGGGAGGAAGTAGTGATGGATGAATGGGTCAAGCACAGGACTTTCACCCAGGAGACCAGAGTTTGTGTCCTGTGTGAGTCAACTAGGGCTGCCCCCCCCGACTAAGAATATTCCTAGTTGACCAACAGTCGTCATTTAGGGCCATCAGTCGACTATTCGCCCACATGGTTACGATATTTCGTTAACAACAAAACATGACGAGTCGAGATGAGATCACGTTGTGGCGTCTGTGGTGTGATGAAGTTGATCCAACTTTGCAGTTTTATTTCTTGTAAGTTTGTGTCTTCAATCTCAAAGAACTTTTTTTTCAAATTTCTAACTTTGTCATCTCAGGTTTTTGTCTAAATCTGTGAGTGTACTCGACTCAAATTTACAACGTTAATCTCAGGTTATACAGCTTTTTCTCAGGATATTACCCTTCTTTCTTACACTCCGTATTTTTATTAAATTTTTTGCCCTAATACGTCGTCGTAGTTGTGTTTTGAAGCTCATCTCAAAACCTACTTATTCTCAGATGTTTCATTGATGCTTCTTTGATTTGATTTCTTCTTATTCTTAAACAACTCAAACACTTTTTCTAACTGGGAACCTCTTTGTAGCCCTTCTTTTTGTGACATACACAATGTTTCACTAACTCCTTTCTTCACTTAATGATCAAAACATCAAAGCTCTCAAATGTTGCAGAGACAATTTGCGTAAAATTGGCAAAAGTTTGAAGTAAATCAGGAACTTTCCGATCAAAGAATAAGTTAAAAACAATTTGACAAGTCTGGTGAAATATTTCAGATCCATAGCACCAAATATTTAAAAGCATCAAGTCATAAAAGCTGCATTAAATATCAACTCAAACTCATAATCTTGTTTACTCAGGTAAAATATCAGCAGGAGAATTTAAATACTTTGTGTTGTGTGTTAATACTCTGTATCTGACTGTCTCACACTTTCCCTCCATCTCCTCCTCCAGGTTACACAGACAGGAGTCGGGGATGTTGTCCTCCCAGTCCTCCTGACTGAACACACCACAGCAGTGCAGCTGAACACAAGAGAAGAAGAAGAGCCAGCGCCCCCTACAGGCTGCAGTGTTCATTACACCCACAGAACAACACACTGATGATTCATCTCTTCTTCCACAGACACACAGGTCCATATCCATCGTCTCATGTAACTCTCAGCAACAAACTGTGAGTGTGTGAGCATCTTACTGAAGTCTGCAGAGCGTCAGCCTGATTCTTGATGTCGGCTGAAGCCTGATCCAAAGGCAGTAACGACCGCCACCTTCCCTCCATCACACTCTCCAACTAGAAACACCAACACATCACCAATTAAAAAGCCTACAAGACACCAGAGCTGATCGTTTGGAGGAGTTTAAACTTGATGTCAGGAAAAAAGCTGAATAAAATGAAATGCAAACAGACAAAACACAAGTAAATGAAGACGACACCTTCACCAGTGTGATGTCACATGTAGCCTAAAAAAAGTCAATCATACACACTTTTTAGGATTCTTTAATACATATATTTATTTTTATTTTTTAAGTTTTCTTACTCCCCTTAATTTAAGACGGCATCATGACCTGTAGAGCTTTGGTGACCCCTAGTGGGGGTGGGGATCCAGAGCTCCAGTGAATTGTGACGTTTAATCTTAATGGCTGTATTCTTTAGATTTATTCCACCAAAAGTGATCTTTTTTGTGTCATAACAGTGATCTATGTATTTATATTCAGTTGTATATGAAAAGCTTTGATATATGACGATGGGGGATTTGTGGAAGAGTCATTCAAAAGGTTCAGAGACAAATAATAATGATAATTTTATCCTTGAGTTTGGTGCACTGGAGAGGACTTGTGTGTCACATTTGAGGTTCTCCTTATAGGCTCCATAGGATCCCAAGATGGCGATCACCATGGTAACGGAGCCGACGACATAGAGAACGAAGTGCCTGATCGTCTGGCCTTCAAACTGGATGACAGAGAGTTGATTGGCTGGTTAGTGCTTCATAGACCCGTGTGTGTTCAACCCAGTCCCTCGGATAAATGTTGGCATCGTACGTTTCTGCGAAACACGGATATGTTACATTTGTACATTTCATATGTAGTGGATATGTTGAAATGGTTTTTTAAGTTTAATTTTTCGACTTTATATTCTTACAACACTGTGATTAACGTGAGGTTACGTTAAGGTACAAAAACCACTTGGTTATAGGAGAGATATGTAATCCCTCCAGTGTGTTCTGGGTCTGCCCCGGGGCCTCCTACCATGCAAAGTGCCCAGAACACCTCTAACAGGAGGCGCCCAGGAGGATCCTGATCAGATGTTGAACCACCTCAACTGACCCCTTTTGACACAAAGGAGCAGCAGCTCTACTCCGAGCTCCTCCCCCTATCTCTAAGGCTGAGCCCAGACACCCTACAGAGGAAACTCGTTTCAGACGCTTGTATCCATGACCTCATTCTTTTGGTCACCACCCAGAGCTCATGACCATAGGTGAGGGTTGGGACGTAGATGGACCAGTAAATCAAAAGCTTTGCCTTCTGGCTCAGCTCCCTCTTCACCATGACGGTCCAGCACAGCACCTGCATCACTGCAGACGCTGCCTGAGATACTTGGACTCCTACACTTGTAACTCACTCCCAAACCGGAGGCGACAATCCACCAGTGTCTGACAGAGAACCATGGTCTCAGATTTGGAGGTGCTGACTCTCATCCTGACCGCTTCATACTTAGCTGCAAACCGTCCCAGTGCATGCTGGAGGTCATGGTGTGATGAAGCCAACAGAACCACATCATCTGCAAAAAGGAAGAGATGCAATTCTGAGGTCACCCTGCGCCTTGAGATCCTGTCCATGAATATCATGAACAGAATCGAAGACAAGGGACAACCCTTATGGATCTACCGATAACGTGTTTGACTTTGTGCCAAGTATTCGGACACAGCTCTCACTTTGGTTATACAAGGACTGGATGGCTCTTAGCAGCGACCCCGGCACCCCGTATTCCCGCAGTATCCCCTACAAGACTCCCCTTGGGACGTGGTCGTAAGCGTTCTCCAGGACTACAAAGCACATGTGCTTTCCTCTCTAATAAACACAAAAATGCCTACAAATAATCTTTAAAAAAACACTTGGTTATGGTTGAGAAAATGTATGCTCCGGTTTAAAATACTGGGATTTGTCACAACTAACATGGCCGGCATTAAAAAACTTTTGTTGGTCTCAAACAGTAATTTGCCGCTGAGCCCTCACAGGGTCATATCATTCACCACCCCGTCCTCCTCCTGACGAGAAACTCGGTTTATATACATGGAATCTGAATTACTTCGCCTCAGAAACGTTAACATGGTGCGTAGAGATGAACAATAGCAACATTTACTCTGCTGACAGGGGCTGTGGTGAGTCTCAGGTGTTAGCTGTGTTTCTGTCTTCCATCATGGTCACCATGCAAGTCGTCCAGCGATGGAGACAGCAGAGCCAAGGAGACGATGATGATGAGTCCACCCACAACCTGAAACAAAAATATGAAACAAATCTAAGGAAAGGTACCAAAAACTTAAACACAATTCCAAACCGTTGAGACGTCAATAACAACAGAATGCAATGATTTGTAAATCCTGTCCAACCTCTATTCATTTCAATACAGTCCAAAGACGAGATATTTAATGTTCAAACTGATCAACTTTATTGTTTTTTGACGCCTGCAGCATGTTCCAAAAAATCTGGGACAGGGTTTATCACTGTGTTACATCACATTTTCTTCCAACGACACTCAGGGTTAATCTGTTATTTTATGATTAATTAATAGTTTTGGTCATTTTTAAAGCAAAAGTAGTAAAAAAAGCTACTGCACCATCGTGGAAGTTTTACAAGTAGTCTTTAGTGTGTACCTCCCTTTCCCTTACCACCTACTTTACCCCAACTTCCACAGACGTACAGTGTAACTCCCGCTCACTTCCCGCACATATTTCCCCGTGTCTTAGGGAGTGATCACACCGAGATGAAATGCTAGAAACACAACGCCAGTAAAACGGGAGCGTGCCTAGGTTCCCACAGCCCTATGTTCCCACAGCCCTATGTTCCACAGCCCTATGTTCCCACAGCTCTATGTTCCCACAGCTCTATGTTCCACAGCCCTATGTTCCCACAGCCCTATGTTCCCACAGCTCTATGTTCCCACAGCCCTATGTTCCCACAGCCCTATGTTCCCACAGCTCTATGTTCCCACAGCCCTGTGTTCCCACAGC
>NC_065529.1:12290447-12317324 GCF_006386435.1 Epinephelus moara
CTATGTTCCCACAGCTCTATGTTCCCACAACCCTATGTTCCCACAGCTCTATGTTCCCACAGCCCTGTGTTCCCACAGCCCTGTGTTCCCACAGCCCTATGTTCCCACAGCCCTGTGTTCCCACAGCCCTATGTTCCCACAGCTCTATATTCCACAGCCCTATGTTCCCACAGCCCTGTGTTCCCACAACCCTATGTTTCCACAGCTCTATGTTCCCACAGCTCTATGTTTCCACAGCTCTATGTTCCCACAGCCCTGTGTTCCCACATTTCCCTTTTCATAAATTTGTATCAGATTTTATCCCCCTTTCTCCCAATTTGGTAGCCAGTTACACCCAACCTATTATCCCCCTAACCCTAACTCTTGTGGGAGGATAGGGCTTAAATTGAAGGGAAATGTAGGAACACAAGACCTAATTTTGAAAATGTCCTAGAAATGTGGGAACATAGGGCCTAATTTTAAGAAAAATCTTGGGAAATGTGGGAACATGGCTGCGGAACCATTGGGCTGTGGGAACATAGGGCTGACCCCAGTAAAACCATTGTTTTCCTATGACACGGTGTGTCTGGCCAGCGTTCAAGCGTGTTTTTAGACGGGCGTTTTTCCAGCGTCTTTTTAGACGCATGTTTTTGTCGACACTTCTTTTTAGACGCGCGTAGACACTGAAAAGTTAAAATATTTTCAACTTTTTTGAGCGTCAGACACCAGTAGCTAGCGCGCATTGAATAAGCGCTTCCAGCGTTTTAAGCGTCTTTGAAGCGTCCACGTCTCTAGCGTCTCATTTCTGTGTGATCACCCCCGTTACAGTATAACTAGGCTGCTTCTTAGAGCGTACCTCCCATTCACTTACGTTCTACTTTGCCCGGACTTCCAGTGTAACTCCTGGTCATTTCCCACCCACTTTCTCCAGTCTTACAGCATAACTCGCGGCCACTTACCATGTAATTCGCGAAATTTAAGGTGTAGTGTCGCGTCACTCTGGTGCAAAAAAACAACAAAAAAACATTTACACATCCCTGACAAGCTTATAGACATTTTCTGTGTGCGGGCTTGAAGTGGTGTCTCAATTCTTAGGGGGGTATTTCTAGCCCTTGACACTCTGTTTGGAGGGCCAAGGGCTAGGGGTAGGGCTAAAGTCTCTGCATGTTGCTCTTCCTATAGGAGCGCCACAAGTGGGCAGTATACAGCACGGTGCAAAATGCTCTATAAAGAGCTCTCTTCACATTAGCTGAACACTTTACCAGCTCAGTGGCCTAGTGGTGTCCGCCCTGAGACTGGGAGGTCGTGGGTTCGATCCCCGGCCGGGTCATACCAAAGACTATAAAAATGGGGACCCATTGCCTCCTTGCTTGGCACTCAGCATCAGGGGTTGGAATTGGGGGGTTAGATCACCACATGATACCTGAGCGTGGCGCTGCTGCTCACCGCTCCCTCAGGGGATGGGTCAAATGCGGAATACAAATTTCACACACTCAGGTGTGTGACAATCACTGGAACTTTACCTTTACTTTACACTACTGAATTTACGAGCAGCTTATTAGCTTGTTCATACAACTTGCAGCACTGCCTGTGGTTATCTCTATCATCAGATAAATCATTCACAATATAATGGCTGAGATATTTAATCTCATTACACACTTTAAGAGCAACACCAGAACACAACACAAGAATTCAGGAAATTTGAACATCTTTGGGATTTGGACTTTAAGTTGAGGACATCACATTAAAGTGTTGGAAGTTGTAGTGGATATTTTTTCCCACCGTAGTCCACTGTCACAGTCGGCAGATTAATGGATCATTTTTGTTCCTGCTGTTTAAAGTCATCCATGATAGTATTAGTAAGTAATAATATTAGTAGAGCAGCTGTTAAGTTTCGGTTTACAGTGGAGCTCGGGGCTCGTCACAGTCAGACTGCAGCCACACTGAGGTCATCTGTGACATTATCCATCCATCAAACTGACTGTAAATCAGACACAATTATAAACAAACATGTCAATTAAACAGTCAACAACAATCAGATGTGATGCAGAAATGTTTTTATATTTCTGTTCAGATCCTGACTCATGAATGCACCTCATGTTTTTCACCAGCAGAGGTCACTCAGATTCTGTTACAGCTGCAGTAGCTCCTCTGTCACCATCACTGTTTCTCTCTACGCACTTTGTATCTGCTCAAAAACCTTCAGGGTAAAACTGAGCCTGTATTTCTGCTTTAAAGTCCAGTTACTCACCATGAAGAAGACGTTGAAGCTGATGAAGAGCAGCCTCAGACAGGGGTTGACCTGAGTCATGATGCTGCTGGTTGCAGCAGAGAAACATCAGCTGCACAGGGATGCTGAGCTGACTGATGTTCGGAGCAGGCAGTGAAAGTGAAACGAGGAGTCAGACGAGGGGCAAGGCTTCCTGTAAGAGATGGGAGGTGTAGGAGGCTCCTTAAGGACACACGTGATTCTCCAGAAACTAATTAAATACACTGAAAAATAAACCCTGACAATGTTTACATGGACTATAAGTGTCTGCCTCAGTTCATAGAGTCCTGACCCCAAGTTTGAGAGCCACTGTGCTGGATCAGAATCAGAGATATTGTTATTACCTAGTACGTTTGCACATACAAGGAAATGGTCTTGATTTGGTGCATAGCAATAAAGGCACTGCAAGCATCAAGAGAATATATGAGTGAGCGTAAAAATAAGTGGAAGAGCTGTATGCACATTAGAGTCACAGTTATGACTAGGTTCTTTGTTGTACCCCAGTTATGTATTTGCAGATGCAAACATCCAGAAACCTGGATAAACCCATATAATTTTGAATAATCTGACACATAAACACCATGTCCAGGTTTCTGCAGTGGCTCTTAAACTTGAGTTGCACTGAAGTTTGACAGTATATCAATACATATGATGATAAACGATATTAAAGTCTGGCAATACGGAGGATAAATTAAATTTCTGAAGATCAGATGGAGCAGATAAATCAAATAAAGCTGGACATGCAGCAAGAAACCAGCTGCAACAGAAATCACAGAGAGAACAGCTTCCTGCTGCTCAAATGTAAAGTAAATAAAAACAGAAATAATCATAATAATAACTTTTATTTACTCTATTTAAATCTGTTCAAAATATAAAAATGATGATGAGATAACTAATGCTGTGGGCTATAATCAGATCTAGTACTTCAGTAATATTTGCAGTTAAATAGTGTTAAAATACACTGTTACAAGTAAAAAGTACACAAATATTAGCATTGAAATATACTTTAAGTACCAAAAGTAAACGTACTCAGCATGAATGGCCCATTTGAGAACAAGATATTCTAATATTGGATTGTAATTATTGATATATTAATGTGTTTATCACTTTAATGTTGCAGCTGATAAAGATGGAGCTCATTTCAATGACTTTATTTGAATAGTGCTGGGTTGAAAATGGAAATTTAAAGTAAAGTGCAGTTTTATGTCAAAGAAACGTTTGGTGCTAACAGTTAGTGTCCCTTTTATCTTCAACTCATAACTAAAACCAACTTAGTTGATGGTGTGAATGATTTTCCACATTGCTAACACGTTAGCATGCTAAGTGGAACACAAGCTAGCATGCTAACTGCCAAGTGTAGCTAGCAGAGGCTCATCATTTATACAATCATTAATATTATAATTTCCAAATTTATTGACAATACATAGTTGCTAATATTTTACACATGAGGACGAGGCGAATATGTTATCCCACTGGGCTGCAATTCGCCTGCAAAGTGACATGACGTTAGCAGAAACGCAGCTTTAGCATGCTAATTAGCTTTAGCATGGTAGCTAAGTTAGCATAACCTCACAGAGGCTAACCAGGAAAAAAATGTTAGCTACTGTTTGAAGTATTCTGGCCTGGTGGTGGTGGTGCAAGCTTCGTAAATATTTTAGGGGGTCAATATAATTTTATGGCAATCGATCAGTAGCTCTAGATGTATTTAACCTCTGGATTAAAATATTGAAGACAGAATAAAATACGTTGCAGTGTTGCTAACATGACTACAAAACATGAAAAATAAACTAATAATTATATTAAATAAAAATAAAAAAATAACAAGGAACTGAGCATTCAACCACCATAATTGTTGTGACTAAAATAAATCACCAAAAGTCTAATTTAAATTAATGTGTAGCCTATATAAATTTACTTCAAGTTTTACGATTTTTTATTTCCCTTGACACAATTACAAACAAGGCAGACTGAACACTATTAAAATCCCAACGTCTAAGCAGAAAAAATAAATTCAGAAAGACAAACAAAAATAAATAAAATACAATATAATATCTAAAATACAATAATAACAAAATAAGAAAATAAATGACAGTGCATGCATTGTAAATAATAAAAATAGGCAATATAATAAATACATATAAATTGTCATAAATTAAAAGTTAGTTAATTTAGACTCCATTAATTTGTACAATCTTCCACGTCTTATAAATTCTCATATAGGTGCAGTAAAGGCAACATTAATTTCAAAAGCCATTAAAGAGGAAGGTTTTTTATGAATTACTCCTCTTCCTCCTCTCCTCTCCTCTCCACCACGCCTTTTCTCCTCCCCTTCCTCCCTCTCTCGCTTCATCATCTCCAGCCTCCACCTGAGCTCCATCTCTGCACACACACCCCTCTCTGTCGTCCCTGAGCCAGATGGAAACCTCTGCCTCTCCCGGTGCTGCCGCAGCTGCACAGCGGCTGCTCCTGCTGTAGCCAGGCCGCTGTAGGACACCGCAGGGCGGGGAAGCATCGTCGCAGGGGGCCGGTGTTGTGGAGCGGATCTCTGGAGCTCTGACAGCGTCTCCTCCTCCCTCATGCTGCACGCTGCGGACCCGCAGATAGATGCACGGAAACACACACTTTTCCTTGATGCGTAATTGCAGCAGTGAGAGAAGCTGCAGGAGCCGATTTATTTCAGTGTGAGCTGCAGAAAAGGAGGAAGGATGAGCCGCAGACGAGGGACAGGAGGACTCCTCTCCGTGTTCCTTTTCTTGTGTCTGCTGTGGACACAGCTGCTGGTCACAGGTAAGCGTCTGTTGTCTGTAGCTGTGTTGCCTCCAAGCACAAATGCTAGAGCTCACATCGGTGCATTAGCCTGTTCTTTGTTAATTACGTGCTCCTTTCTGTCAGTCACCTTGTTGAAGTGAACCAAAATGCTTCTAACAGATCCTTAAATATTTGCTTGCACAGGTAAAAGGAGCAAAATGACCTCTTTAACCTGCCATTGGAATGTGTCCATAGAAATGACAGGTCTGTTACCAGGTTAACCCTTAAATAATGAGTGCTGCAGGACTATATCTGCAGATTAATGCAGGATGTTGTACATTAAATCATGAGAACAGAAGCTCAAACCTTCACAAGAATTTGATAGGATTATAATCACATTATGGTGTAGTCATGTGGTAGTTAAGGGGGAATAAGAGCTCTCTCAAGGGAACCTTAATCTTCATGAACATTATTGTTATATACAGTGATCATACAGTATGTGGAGAGGTGCCAGATTCTGTCCTCAGAGGTCAAACAGTCTAAAACCCACAAACGGATTCAGCTTGAAATGTCAGAGAAGAACAGTAGATCTGAACCTCTGAGGTTTTAAGGCCAGTGTTTAATTAACAGAAGCATATTTTAATCTAACCATAACCCCGGGACTTTCACATTCACTCCTTCCTCAATATCTGTGGGGATTATTTGATCTCGTAGCACAAAATGCAAATACACGTCTGTTTAATGACGGGTTTTCTGTGTGAACATCAAAAACTGAATTCAGGTCAGCGTGAACCACAAGACTGAGGTCTCACAGAGCCGAGAGCCTAATTGGCTCCCTGATGCAGGTCCTGTAATTACCATTAGATGCTGGCTGCATTAATGCGAATGCAAAAAACCCCCCCCGTCACTATCTACTCTTCAAAATGCAGAATCAATAAATTTGAGTATCAATTTGTGTTGGATTTATTTGATACTGAATCAGTGATATGCAGTGATGTACCTGGGAATGGGTTAGCATTTTCGCGCTTCAGCTCCCTCTGCTTGAAGTCAGTGGGCTTTTTAAATGGGTCTTCGGTTAGATGCCTGAAATAAGGTCTGTTTAACACAAGCTGAAGAGACTTTCATGTCTTGTTCTACAACATAAAATATGTCAGTAAATATCCCACTTGTGAATTTTGAAGCTTCCATGTAGGGCTGCCTCTTGAAAGTTGGAGATTGGAATCGTTAGTTGCAGACCCCTCGGTCAACTGAGATTGCCTCATTTTGCCGGGCATTGTGCTGTGCAGTGAACTTGTGGGGACGTTTTGGTCCCCAGATTTTGCTGCAGAATGAGCGCTCTTGACTTTCACTCTACCCTTTGGTTCAGCCAGCTGCAGACGAGATGCAGCAGCACAGTTAGAGAGAAACTTTCCATCTGGTTGTGAGATAACATTATCTTCTTACTTCTACATGGAAGTGGTGAATTTACAGCTCACAGATACTTAACACCACACAGACACTGGGTTTTGTTTGATATCTGTTGTTGGCAAAAATGTTGTTGCACTTTTCCGATCCGTTGTTAGCACCGTTAGCTTGTTTACCATATTATGTGAATGCAGCTGTCACAGTGAACGTCCCGCTGAGCCCCGTTCAAACTTTAAATGTTTGTACTTGGTGCATGATAATATTCACACGTCAGCCGTATCAGACGGTATTAGCTTTAAAATGAATGGATATATTGGATATCGGCTCAGTAAGTTGTTTTATATCGGCGTGGATATCAGCAAAAAATCCAATATCATGCGTCCTTGATATGGAAAAAACCTTGAACCTATTGAACAGCTGAATCTGATTCGACTGACATAATTCTTCTGGTACAGCCCTACTTCTGTGTGTCTTGGAAAAGACAGTTGCTAGCAAGTAGCTCAGTGAGACTACAGAACGTCATCACACCAGACACGGCTTTGAAACTCGTTGTGTTGGCGACATTAAGTCATGTGACTGTGGAGTCGTTCATTTATAGCCTAACGTTAGCTTTTTATTGCTGCTGATTGCATTTACGCTTCAGAAATCACAAGAGGGGTGTTTATTTGGGATGATTATCTCGCTGAACAGAACGTCTAAGTATCAGAAATGTTTGTTTGCCTCAGAGCTTATATTCTGCAATAATCCAAAATCTAATGGAAAACTCTTACAGGCTTTTTGACGAGGGAACCAGGGTGCTGCACTCATTAGTGGTGACGCCAATACTTGAATCACATGTTCTTGCTTCCTATTGTGGCGAGCAATAAACCCCAAATTCCACAGGTGATGTTACGCTCACACTTCAGTCTGTGATTCATCCAGAGTTCTGTCAGTTCTTGGAACATTTTCTCCATCGGTTTATTTTTTGTGTAGCACTCTTGAGCCCCTTCTACTGTGCGATCACACAGAGCGCGAGTGAAGCGAATTACTCGCGAGTAACGCGCGAGTTTGGACGCTGGACCATTTTGTTAATTCGCGTTATCGCGCGAGTAGCGAGCCCGCCCATTTTCACTAGATAACAACACAAACACAGACACATATAGAACTTACCAGGTAGACCAGTCTCCTCGGCGACTTTCACCCAAGCCTGCTCCTTTTTGTTGCGGTCTCTGTAGAGTAGACACGTTGAATCATACAGCTCCGGGTAGCCGCACACTGCAACGATGAGTTTCTCCTCCATCTTGGCATCAACAACTGGACGTCAGGGCGTTAAGACGTCACTGGCGTCATGAGAGAATCTCAATGCTGATTGGCTTTCGCGACACAGCGTCATGCAAATTCGCCTCAAAAGTTCAATATTTTCAACTCGAGCGTAGAGGCAATGGATGCGAATTTCGCGGCTATCACGCCGCACCTACATGTCTATTGCGTCGCGCTAGATGCGTCAATCGCGCCGCCCGGTGCAAATTCGCGTCTAATCGCGTCTTTGCATTGACTTTGTATGTAATCTCGACGCGCGAATTTGCGAATTCGCGTTCTGTGTGAACGCCCAGTTACACTGCCAGATTTTCCGTGAATGTTGGGCCGTTTTGCCGGCAAGCTGCGAGCGTTTAGACACACAGAGGTGGATTGGCGAGTTGATCCGAGGTGCCCAATTTTCCGCCTCGTAGGGTAGACATATTGGCGGAACCCTTTTAGTTTAAACAGACCGAGGCGACCTTCTGCAANTGACCAGCCGCGGCTTCCCTCCCACGTCACTGTTTACGTCACACGCTGAGCTACACATTTTGTTACTTGCTCACGCCCCCCATTGCCCCGAAAAAGACACATTCTGTATAAACAAAAGTAGGTAGGCGGCATTTTGCTGCACTCTCCGATTTTGTTTTTATACTGCCAATGCTGAAAAAAGACTGATTGGACTTTCCTGCAAATTTGCACAACTCCTGTTTAAAAAGGGCTTTTGAAACACTAATAACATTCATACAACACCAAACAACGACACAATAATGCGTCAAACATTTTGAAGGAATTTCTCAAAGCGTTAAAGACTCGTTCCTCCATTCCTGTTTGTCAATGACACAACTCAAGGCTCAAAATTAGGGATGTTTGTTTCGGTTAATTTTACCACCAACATTCCGGCACATAAAGTGTGGTTGGGCATGATGTTTTTATAGCAACACTGTGGGGTCGGAACAGCGTTACTAGCAGTAATTGACGAATGATTGGCGCCAACAGCTAGCGCACACCTGACCCAGGTGGAGAGTAGTGCAGTAAACTGAAAAGTAGCATAATGAACCTATAGACTGACATGTGTAACTTGTAAACCAACATCCCTACACATCTACTTTATCTCAGTTTTTGTGAGAGCAGCAAAGGTCCACATTTATTTTAACACCCCAAACTGCTTCTTTCTCTCCTGATGCTGATTTTAAATACCTCAGCTCATGATATCTCCTGATGCAGAGTACCTGTCTGACAACAGTCCGCTCTTTTTCCCAGGTTTAAACTCTGTATATGACGCTGTGTCAAACTGACGGGAGCTGTTTTTATGTGATTAACATGAGGCCAAAGATTAAGAGAGAAAGCATTAAATTCTATAATGACATCGACCAAGATCAGTTTATAATGTGGATTTCAACGCTTCAGATTGGATCAGTGCATCCCTACAAATATGTCCTTGTTTTCAATGTATATATTAGAAATATGTTCATATTATTCTGTGTTTGAGTAGCCTAATAATTAGTATTGAGATGTTTATCAATCAGTTATCCTAAATATGTAGACACGTTGTTCTGCTTTGGTTTTAGAAATGACTGATTTAAACACACAGCAGCAGACAGTTGTTTATTTTAAGGAAAACAGAAGCTAATTTCTGTAATAATGAATAAATGATGATTTCATTAAAGACACAAAGTTAAGTTTTGAGTATTTTATGACAGCGTTATGTTTTCAAACACAGAGACTGTGAGTCAGACACATGGTTTATTAGAGATGCTCAACATCAGATGCAGTCATCTTCCAGTGTGTGTGTTGTGGAGCGTGTCTCCCCACAGACTTACCGGGTCAGCCCTCTCTAACTCAACCTCTGATTGGCTGACGGCTCCCACTGAGGTGAGGCAAGGGCCGACTCTGACCAATCAGAGCGCGGCTCAGCTCGGCATCATGCATAGCAACCAGGACGCTGTCGTTAGGGAGAAAAGAGGCCGTGGAGAGAGAAGCTGTGTCAGCTCCTGAGACGTCTCAAAGAACCAATTCAGTCAGTGAAACCTCCTGAAACTGCTGCTTCAGGTTGTTCTTAATTCAGCAGAATACAGTGCATACTGTGATTTATTATGACTCAGTCTGCACTGATGCAGCTTCTTAACTCTTTTCAGAAACAGGAAGTTCCCATAAAACAGTCAGACGTCTTTATATCTCACATTCTACCTGTAAACAAACACAGGGTCACAGTTTGTGATTTCTGTCTGCATCTGTTGAGTCACACAACAGATTTTTTGACGCAGATGCAGCCAAGAGAAATCGTCGTGTTCTTGGCAGGCAGACAGTCTGGAAGACAGAAGTCAGAGGACACTGTCAGATATTTTTCTTTCAGTGTATTTTCTGGCAGAACAGACAGCCGAGTCTAACAGACGCCCGGACGAGCGGTCTGACAGCTCAGACTGTGTGCAGGTCAAACTGAAGCTGGAAGAGAAACCTCCAGTGTCAGCTCTGAGAAACAAATTTCTTTCCCTGCCATGGTGGGAGAAGACATTTATTGAGAGAAACAAGAAAGAGATGCCTGTTCTGCCTCACTGTACTGCTCACAGTGGTGAAATGTAACTAAGTAGATTTATTCAGGTAATATTCTTCAAGGGTTGTGATGTAGGTCAGAGTGCTAAAATAATAATAACTGAAATGGTTAGTTTGGATTTTTTTTTAAGTTGGGTTGTTTGAGGTATTTATCCATATTCAGTGTAATATATTCGCTGGTTTACCTTGCAGTCAGACCGCCCTTTCCGAGGCTGTTACATCACAATCTTCAAAGCCACCAGACTCCTTTGACAAAACCAGTAATTTTCCCTCGCAGAACACAGGAGCTGTTGGTGTTGCACTGCTGATATCGGTTAGTTTGTTTGTGTAATTGTGTAACTTTTGGTTTCTGCGCCTTGTCAAAATAAATCCAAACCTATATGACTGGAGCATGTGGGACTTTACTTTGAAAGGACAGACACAGGAAGTGTCCTTGTCATGTTAATCTCCAGGGCTGGTACCTGCGGTTATTCCACAGGCTAGTTAATAACATGTCGGGCAGGAAATCCAAAGTGTGGGATCATTTTGAGAAGGTGAAGGACGAACCCAAGGTGATATGTAAACTCATCTTCATTGGTCGACTACAAACATGACGTAACATCATGCTTTTGCATTAAATAAATATTTTTGTCACTAACGTAGCATGGTATATGTTGCGAACACATGAACACTTGTCTGCTGGGTGAAAGTCCTGTGTTCTTTAGTACCCGCCGATCAAACATACATATTTGGGGTTGGTAAAACAAACACAATGTTTTTTTTCAATCCCAGTTGCTTTGGGTTGCTTCAATATATCATGAAAAAAATGCTAGATATCCGAAATACTGTAATGCATTTTTTCCCTTCTCATATTTTCTGTGTTAGTTATTATTCTAAAGCTTTGGTGGGCCAGATGTCGTCCATGTCCTGCCTGTTGGCGATTGCTGCTGTCGGGGCTTCCGCAATGTTTGTACAACATTACGTGGATTATGACACTTTTTAAGCTATGTCACGTCACCGCATCCTTTGCTCCTGTTATAATTACTACGGCCACTTGAGGGCACTGCCTTATATTAAACACAAGCATGGGTTGTAATCAGTGTTGGGCAGTAATGCATTATTAGTAACGCCGTTAGTTTTGGCAGTAACTAATACTCTAACGCGTTAGTTTTTAAATTCAGTAACTCAGTTACCGTTACCAAACGCTGCGTTACTCCGTTATTTTTTGCCAGGTTTTAAAACGGCGCGCAGCATGCAGCATTCCTTCACAAACTGAAGTTCCTTTCACTAAAACATTTTAGCCCTGAACAATAAAAGATAGTCAAGTCAGATAGAGATAGATGAACAATTCTTACCAGAGCATCTTAATGAAACATGTCTCTGAAGTCACTGTCGACCTGCTGGCCTCACCACAGTGCTGTAACGTTACATTAAGCTGTAGCGCTTCTGTAGATCTTTAGTCCCAGTAATGTTATATCCAGTGACGTGATATCCGGTGTTATCCTGAGGAAGCTTTTGTTGTGGACAGACATCATGTAGCTCTTCAAATGCTCTTCAAATGTTCTCTTTAGCTCATTTTCCATATTTGTATCCAAGTACCGTAGTTGTAAAACGTTTAGCTGCCTGACAGCGAGTGACTCCACTGTAGAAGACAGTTGCATGTTTCCTGTACCGTTCAATTGTTTTGTCAAGTTGTAGTCTAACAGTCCCTTGGTTAAACTCCATCTGCTGTCTCTTAGGCGATGTAGCTACGAGCCAGTACAGTTAGGAAATGTTTTGGGCTGCAGGGCTGAGTTTCCCAAAACATGATCCTTCTTAGCAACGTCTTGTTTGTGGCTTAGAAAAACTACACTGCATAAAAGAAAAGTGTAGGGTGTAACTAAAAAGTTACATTTCTCGGTAATGCAGTACTTTTTGGTTTAAGTAACTGAGTTACTGTTTAATTAAGTAACTAGTAACGGTAACTACTATTTTTCAGTAATTAGCACAACACTGGTCGTAATAAGCTGCTTGCATGGTCGACCTATGTGGTTGTTTTTTTCGATGAGAGCGGGCCGCACATTACGGTGGCCTAGAGGGTTTATATGGCATCAGCTACGTTGGGTCACATGGGAAAACGCCGTAGAAGGGCTTAGGAAAATAACATTTTGATGCTAAAACAAATGTTATCAGACCAAAATTAAAATGTTTCAATGTGAATATATTAGGAATACTACTGGGACGCTACTGAGTGACATGAAAACCTCAAAGAAAAAAAATGGAAGTAATTGTACTTTGAATATTTCCATTTTATACAACTTTATACCTCTCAACTACATCTCAGAGGTAAATGTTGTACTTTTGAGTCTTCTTCCTCCACTGGCCCCTGATCTGATAAAAATGCCGACAGAAGCATTGTCTGAATAAAATATTGGCCCATTTCTGACACTAAGTCAATGCAGCATCTGTCCAGATGAGCCTCTTGGCTAACACTGTACATGTTAAATTAACTAAATGGAGTGCAGCCATCAGACAGAGAAACTGACTATTCAAGGAAAAGTCTGACTTTAGTTTTTGCTAAATCACAAAGATAAAGATGTTGTTATTGATTGCTGACAGGGGGAGATTGGCTTTTTGTCCATTTAATCTTTGCGGTCAGCAAACAGTGGAGATCAGGCGCGCAGGGCTCAGGTCCAGCTGAGGTTCCTGTCTGCGTTGTCTTTAAATAGACAGATCCATCTTCAGTTTGAACGTCTGTAGCTGTGAACGAGAGGCCGGATGTTACCGGAGTTAAAAAGGGCTTCACTCAGTAGATATTTTTTATCTCGGAGGATAAATAAAGACTGGGGATGAATTATGCAGTGTTCATATTCATCACGGCTGGGTGAGTTCAGTCGGTGTGCAGGGGTTTCCTCTGAGCCTGCCTGCAGCCTGATGAAAGCCTCCATCCTGACCAAAGATGCTGTGACAGCGCAGAGAGAGACAGATGGGATCTCCTGCTCTCATCTCTTATTCTGCCGTCTCTCTGCGAGTGCTGCTCAGTGTGCTGCGTTGGAGGAATAGATTTTTAAAAGATTAGAGGAGGAAGAGGAAGAGGAAGAGGGAGGTGATTGTTTATATCCTGAGGTAGATCTGTGCCATAATTAAGAGTCAAACCGCTCTTGTCTGCGGATCTTCCTCCTCTTCCTCAAGTCTTTAAAGTCAATAAATGACAGTTAGATAAATCCCCAGCCAGTCCTCAGATATAAAGTGTGTGGTGGTGTCTTTTTTTAGTGCCTTTGAAAAACAAAAAACACATGCAAATGTTTAAGGAATGGACCAAATGGTGTTTTTTAGTTAGCTGAGAGTTAGCATATCATTATCTGAGCGCAATACTTTGTAGGTTTACAGGATATTGTAGAGAGAACCTGCTCAGGACCGACAGTCACTGTGTGGGAACTGGTCCTGGATGCTTTCAGTGTTCAGGCTAACGTTAGCATTCAGA
This sequence comes from Epinephelus moara, assembly GCF_006386435.1. NCBI lineage: Eukaryota > Metazoa > Chordata > Actinopteri > Perciformes > Serranidae > Epinephelus > Epinephelus moara. The sequence continues at coordinate 12,304,118 of NC_065529.1, forward strand.
GTTCTGTAGTGAGGTACGTTGAGTCTAAAGCCAGAGGTTTCTGTCCTACAAAGATGGCTCTCTCTCTTGCAATCGGGCTAGATCGCCAAGGTAACTTTTGCTGCAGACCTAACCTGGTCAGGACTATGGGTGTAAAGATCCATTGATCTGGATCGATACAGATGCAGCCACTTCAAATTTCCGTTTGGTCCGTGGTAGAGCCCTGACTGATCCGTGACAGGTCCCTGTCGTCACCTGGCCGGGCTCGTAGCTCTAATGAGATCATCGACCCATATGTCATCTTTAGGTTACGCCTTTATTTTGAAATTCTGTGATGGTGATAACGTTACTTACTCAGGAATAAATCAGCAGTGTGGAAATATTTTCGATTATGGAGAAAATATGGCTCAACAGACAAAACACATGCCGTGTGTTACGACATATGCTTCTGTTTAGGAGAGTTTGTAGTCTGTTTTTGGAGGAACAACCCTTCAGAGCAATGTACGTTTGTTTTTCAGGATACCAGGCTTTTTGTCCAATAGGACATTTTTTGGACCATGGGCTTTCGAAATTTTGAGCCGTCTGAATGATGGCATGTCATCCCATATCCTGAAAGAGCTTTACTTTGCCACACACATCAGTTAGTTCTCATCCTGCACGTCTTTCTTTTGGAAATGCAAACAAGTATGTACTGTAAGTAAAGCTAAGCACATTCGAGCTTACTTTAATACTTGACTTATGATGCTTAAATCATCTTCAAAATGTGAACAATGAAACACAAATCTAACATTTGTGTTGCTTGTACAAGTTTTTCCGTATGTTGTGTTCACACCAGGTGCGAATAAAACAATTAGCGCAAGTTAATTACATGTGAAGTCAATGTTAAGATGCGATTAGATGTGAATTCACATCGGGTGGCGTGATGGACGCGATGTGAGTGAGCAAATAAAGCGAGTAGCACGGTTTTGCATCATACGCTTATTTGTGAGAGCTGAAAAATCTGAACTGCAGCGACCAATTCGCTCCTTGATAGCCAACCAGCATTGAGATCCTCCGGGGAGCTATGGCGCCGAGGACTTACTGGCGGAAGTTCATTCATCGATTCAGCCTTTTTATGCACATATGAAGCGAGTCAACACAAAATATTCTAGTGCTGAAACTTGCACAAGTAACGCGATGCATGGACACAACATTAGTCTATTATAATGCTATAAATGACGAGCTCTAACTGTCCTCTCACTTGGACTAATAATCTCCTACGAGGTGAACGATGACGTTAATTTTTTGCAGAGGACCTGTTAGCTTCGGCCTCAGTCTTGGCATCTCAGAGTTGGGATGAATTTAATTTTAAGACCCAAATTTTAAAGCTTTCACTCTTTTTTCAGTCATGAACATAAATGGGCAGGAGAACTTGTTTCAACCAACATTTGGAGCAAACAGTAATTAGCTAGCTAGGTACAGTTGATGCATTTTGCCAGTGACAGTTTATATTTCAGTTAGCAAATCTGACAGTAGCGGACTAAAAATGAGAAGTTGCGTCTGTCTAATTCTTCCTGAATTTAGCAACCTTCTGTTTCAAAAGTCTCTTTGAGTTATTTATAGTCATGCCACCTTTTTTCTTTGTAAGATGTACACATGCCGTTTTAGAAGGCATAACGGCTCTACTCAATCGACTCGCTCTTTTTTGGTTTTCCACTGGCGAAAGTTGTGGATAGTACCTGGTGCTTTTTTCTGCCGTCACCTTGATTGAGGTTCCAATCGAGCTGAGCCGATACCAGAAGGTGGAGTTAAAACACTGGCAACCACTCAGTGGTCAGAGAGAATCGTTACAGGCGCAACACGGGACATCCTTTGCAAACCCGCCATTTTGAAATAGCCAAGCTACCGTATATAGTGACTGCAATTTTTGACCCAAATTTTAGAAAATGGCAGCCACAAAATTATGTAACGAAGTGCAGACGTTCCTCTGTTTGGTTGCGTAAAAGTATCCAGCGAGTGTTGTGTCCAAAATGAAGTCACAGCAGTTTTACGTGGTGTTGCCATGGCGATTAGCTGAGAATTTTTGGTACCAAAAGTGAATCGAGCTCAACCATGCAGTGAAAATGAGGCATATGCGAACAATCGATTGTCTAGTTGCAAGTTTTCAAACTTTTGTCCTCCATCTTTATCTCCCCTCAGAATCGTCCTCCGGTGATCACGAGCTTCGTCTCTTCCCTTCTCGTCGCTCCAGTCGTCTCCCTCCACCCCTTCACCCCCAGCACGACCTGAACTCACAACCTGATGTGGACAGCCTTCCAGAGACCCACCCCCACCACCTCCACCACCACAACCACCACCATCATCATCACCACCTCCACCACCAGCACCCTGCCAGGTTAGCCAAAGTGATGCCCGCCGCCCTGCTGGAGTCTCGGTTTCGTCATCAGCCTGGCGGCCAGCGAACCCTCGACCTTCTGGCACGACCACATCACGAGGTGCAGCCGGAGCACGCTGTGGTGTCTGCACGCCATCTGGTTACCGTGGTGAGTAATCTGCTCCCTGATTGGGTGAGAGGTGGGAGGGCTTTTTTTTTCATGGTTGCAAAATGTGTTTGTATTCCATCTCCAGTCAGGAAGTCAGGAGATGTCTTTTCTTGCTCAGATTTTGAGGACACACTTCATGTGTTCTGGTGATTTAATACAGAGTTGTGGAACGCCTGAATGTATTATTAGTTTTGGTCTTTGTGAGGTCAGATTTGGAAGGTTGCAGGTCTGCATAAAGTCTGTTTCCATTGAATGATCCCTTCATTTAAATGTGTATTGGAGGTGCAGTGTTGTGACAAATCTGTGGCAGGCAGACACACTGTGTGATGTGTTTAAAAGGATTAGGGAGGGTTGTAGAAATACAAGATTTACTTTGCTGCTGCATAAATATGTAAATACCTCACCAGTCTTTGAAAGGTACTTAAAGACGACATACACCGGTGCACGTCAGAGCACATGCACACATATCAGGATCCACCACTGTTGTATTTCTCTTCAGGAGCACTCAAGAAAAGCACAAATTTTATTACATTTGCTCTCTGAATTTGCAAATCTTACCCCAACCAATCCAACAAAGGCACTGAGCACTACCCAGTCATAGGGAGAGAAGGGCGTGTCATGCCTTTGCTATTCCAAAATATGCAAATGAATTGGTGTTAAGCTGCCAAACCGCAGTTATACGTTGCTTAAGAAACAGGCAAACCATCAGCCCTCTGCACATCCTGACTACTGTACTCTGACCACTTCCCTTTGTGTATGATCAGTTCAGTTTGTGTCATCGATATGCTGGCGTGTGACGGACTCCATTGTTGTCATTATCAAGGAGACAGAGTCTGATGTCAGTGAGGGTGAACTGAAGGTGTACACGTGTCTCTGATGCAGTTAAACACCATCAGCAGCTGCAGATGTTTACTGTGCTACTTTAAACTTGAGAGCCTCCGTTTGACAACGAGCGGCTGACGGCTGCAGATGAGACGTCTCTGGAAGCTGCTGCGAGCGTTTGACAAAAGAAGGTTCACCCTCTCCCTCGGTGAGGTCACAGGCGGCTGACAGTGAGGAGGTCAGAGGTCGGAGCAAACAGACAGTGAGCGGATGACGGATGAGGAGCTGCAGACTCGTCTGTAGCCATGGTGCCGGAGGAGAGATGCAGCACTCTCTGTTGCCATGGAAACACTAATCATGAGTGTGTGCGTGTGAGAGACCCACTTACCTACACAATGGGCGGTTGCATAACTCTTAGATAAACAGCAGCGACCTTCAGGGTGACATTGAGACGGAGACACAGACAGGTATGTGCTGGCTGATAACGAGAGAGACAGACGGCGAGACGGGGACAAAGTCAGACAGATGGAGAGAGACAGAGAGACAGACAGGTGTTCTGGATCCTTCTATGATTCTGAATCAGTTCACAAATGGCAAAAATTGATCTTTGTAATAATGTAATGTTGTGGAGTATGAATAATTTGTACCTCATCATGGCGCGTCACGACACCAGACATTTAGTAGACACACTTCATCCATCCAAACACTGTTGCAGACCAAGAACCCATCTCACCTGATGGCAACAGCGCTCCCAGCAGGACAGTGCATCATGCCACATCGCAAAAACTGCTCAGGAACGTCCTGAGGAACATGACAAAGAGCTCAAGGCATCGACCTGGCCTCAAAATCTCCAAGATTCCAGTCTGATCGAGCATTTGTGGGACAGACTGATTAATGGTTAACTATTGAGGACAGGAGTCGAGGGTGTGGCGCACAGAGCGCTGGTTTCTTTTAATTTAGTCAAAGAATCATTTTAAATCAAAAATTGAATCGTGAGATGACCAAAGATTCTCACTGTCAGAGAGGAAAAGACCAGAAACAAACTGTGTCCCAGATACTGAACACTGTGTGTGTGTGTGTGTGTGTGTGTGTGTGTGTGTGTTTCAGCCACAGCTGTGTTTACAGTCTGTACTGTGAAAATGAAAAGATGATACACAGAAAAATGGTCCACAACAAAATGGCAGCATGCAGACATTACCATGACAGCAGCTTTGAATCTTTTGTCGATGGACATTTTGTCCCAAACTGCAACACTCGACAGGTCACAGCTGAAAAAAGGACGAAAAAGAGTGGCAAAAAATAAAAAATAAGAGACTCATAAATCCCTTTTGGTGTTGACCACTTTTTCCTTAAATCAATTTCAATGCTGAGTTTTACCCATATTTTCATATTATACTCTGGGACTTTTTAAAATTATTATTATCAAGAATTCTGGCAGCTATTTTCTTGATTGATTAATTTATCTTCTCAACACTACTGCAGACTGTTAGTCTTGTTTTTGGTTAATATCCAGAAATGATCACAGGGTTTTTCCTGCCTATCTAAGACAATGGCGGGTCGCCTGGGTGATTTTGGCCGCATGGGGGGCGTCCAGATGTAGCGTCTTTTGCGAGCACAAACCCATTACTTTCAATGTAGATGCGCGTCATGTGTGCTCACAACCCAAAGCAATGCCATAGCGGCGCGCATTCAGTGCTGATTCTTTCGTCTGGCGCACAGCTCCACGGACCTGCTTCTCCCTCCGGTGTTGTGTCAGATCCCGGTTCCCCCTCGGGCTGTGTCTCTCCTACTGTTTCCCACGGAGCTCTGCCCCGTTTGAAAGGCGAAGGAAGCCCATATGTGGAAAGACGTCGCCTCTGAGATGTAGAATGTGTATTATAGAAGAGAAACACACATTAAGTGTAGAAAGTTTCTTTTTTCCAGACAATGAGTTTTTAAGGAGATGTAGTTTACCTTGACATATTTCGACTGTCACTTAAGTCTTCTTCAGAAGAGTCATCTGACGTGCGTCATGACGTGTCTTTATCAGCTGGTAGTATGCCAGGCTGCAATCTGATTTGCCAGGCTGGTCACGCCCCCCGCCGCCCGGTGTTCTTTGGAGGAGAGAGTCCCAGGTTTGCGACAGCATGAAAGCCCCCTCATCCCGGTTGATGGTGTCCCTGGCCCGCCTCCTGATCTCTATGGCCTCCTTGATCCAACGTTTCCAACGGGTGGTGGGGGGGCGTGACCAGCCTGGCAATCCGATTTGCCAGGCTGGTCACGCCTCCAGGTTACTACCAGCTGATAAAGACACGTCATGACACACGTCAGATGACGCTTCTGAAGAAGACTGATGTGACAGTGGAAACATGTCAAGGCAAACTACATCTCCTTAAAAACTCATTGTCTGGAAAACAGAAACTTTCTACACTGAATCTATTTTGAGTAGACAAAACGAACCTAATTACACTAGAGAAACACACATTTCAGGGCCGCTGACTTGTATCATCAGAACAGACATGTCCTGTGATTTTCAGCCTCCTTTCATATTTAATATAGGGGGGACAATACCTGACAGTAATATTCTCAGCTGTCAGGATGTGCCTGCTGTAAAGGGTAAATATAATCAGAGAAGGCTGAAAATCACAGGACATGTCTGTTCTGATGATACAAGTCAGCAGTGTAGAGCTCAAGCATGTGGGGGCCTCCTTTCATATTTAATAGAGGGGGGGGGGGCGTATCTAAAAGTACAGCTGTCCAGATGCCCCCCGCCACAGGCCTTTCCCACCTTGGTCTCGAAAAAACCCTGTGATCAGCCTCATATTTCTATCCGTCTATTCGGGGGTCGGGTTGTGGTGGCAAAACAACTATTTCAAGAACAGTCAGTGAGTGAGTGGCTAGAAGTCCTCCAGCCCTGCTATCTTTATAGTTCCCATAACACATGCACATCAATAGTCAAAATATGTGGCGCCTTGACATTCCTAAGACACAGCATCTCTTGAGACTAATAAGGACACTTTGCAGCAGGTTGAGAAAGGGAATCCAGACGTTCCTTTCCTTAGTAATAATATCCAGCTCCTCCTGGGGGATCCCAAGGCGCTCTGAGGGCAGATGAGATATATAATCCTTCCAGTGTGTTCTGGGTCTGCCCCGGGGCCTCCTACCTGTTGGATGTGCCGAGAAAACCTCCAACAGGAGGTGCTGAGGAGGCGTCTGATCAGATGCCCGAACCATCTCAATTTTTGACGGACAATTTGGCCATTAATATTCCAGAATTCCAGCCATATAGAACAGCTACCGGACATATGTTTTAAACAGCCATATAACAGCTGACGTTTAAAGAGCAATAAACTAACTAACTTGAAAACAAGCTAAATGAAGACGCTGTCTGTTGAACAGTGACTAATCACAGGTTTTGAGGCAGAGGCAAAAGACGAAAAGGACTCGATCCGCAGAGTGTCATCATAAATCACCAAGGTCGCTATCCACCGTCTGGCTCTCTGTGGTGGAGTAAAGTGCGTCTCTGGTCTAGTTGAAACACGTTGGTTTTTCCATGTTTTAATAAAGAATCTTTACAGTCAGAGTGCCTTGGATGCATGTTTGGACTGCCTGCCTGTACCACGGACTTTAACACTGAGTGAGGTGGACAGTCGTTTTCTATCTTTACGTATCTCTGGTGTGTTCTTCAAGGAGCCCCGCAGTGTGTTGAGGGTCTGACTGGAGAGCTTGATCTGTGATGCCGTCACCTCACTACACTGAGAACGCTTACTGTACGTTCACACCAGACGTTCCCAAAGAGGCAAAGTCTCTTGTGGATGTCCAAGAAGCACGACTGTCAAAAATATCTGTGGCAGCTTTGGTCGCTCTAGTCGCTCATCACGTGAATCATTGAATGTTCTATCGTGCTTGTCAATTTAAAGGAGCCGCAAAGCGACTACTGGCTTCAAAGCAGCGTAGTTGCTGCTTGCTGTCGTCCAGTCCAAAGTTATGTTTGGTCAGTGAAAACAGAAAACGTATGTCATCCCATTCAAACCAAGCAAGGAAGACTTACATGCTACGTCGCAACATTAGCCTGCAGTTCTCTCCTCTATTACGAACATTACACACTTGGCTCATTCTCTGGGACCCGCTTCATCGAAGCACATCGGCATTCTGATTGGTTGCCCCCGAACCGCGTCAGAGCTCATTACCATGAGTTTTAACTCCCCTCCGGAGCTGCTCTGGTTGCTTTGGTGTCCAAGACGCGCGGCTGAGACCAGGTCGCCCAAGTCGCCGGGCTCTCATTGAAAATGAATGACTTCCGCCGTTTTGGAAGCTCTGGTTGCTGTTGGTGTGAACGTACAGTTAGAGGAAGACTGTGACCACTGGGTGTGGCGTATGCCCTGAAGGGGCAGGGACACACTCCGTGCAGCTGCTTTGGATCAATAGATCTGGTCTGCATAGAATCAGTTGTCTTGGCAGCAGATCTTAAAGGTCACACAGTGTTTGGCTATTCAACATGCTAGTAATGAGTTTATTTATTTACTTGGCAGATTTCCCAACAGACATTTTGCCCATTGATATTTTCATCTGTCCGACACGTGATATCGGCAAAAAAACGGCACATGCCAGCTGATGTAAACTCAGCGTATAGAAATATTACATGCAATTCTATTTGTAAAACTTTATCTCTGTGTTCTGATGTCTCCTAGTGCACATCTCACATCATTTAATATTAGTATTTAACACTATATATTAATGACTTGTGTACTAAGTTCAGTATAATGGACTCAGTATGGATGAAGTGTTGTTAGTAAATGTGATCTGATTCAGTGTTCAGACTTTTATTTATAGCAGAAATATATTCTGATTATTAATTTAACCGAGGTCTCACCGCCAACACTCACACAGTCCTCTGCCAACACAGTCAGAGGTGTCGTCGCCACAGATGCATTGTGGGAGGGAGAGGCAATCTGGAGGAACCTACGGCGGAAACCAAAAGACAGACGTGAATGCTGGACGGGTTACCTGTCTGTCTGTCTGTCTGTCTGTCTGTCTGTTTGCAGACTGTTTCTCTGGTTCAATCTTCACAGCCGTCAGGGTCCAGGGGTCCTCGCAGTGGGATATAGGTCACCCTGCACAGCGCCTGATGAATAAAACGCTCACTCGCTGAGAGTGCGATGAAAGATTAATGTGAAATTTAAATTTGTACTTTAGTAAATAATGTATATGTATTCATCTGCAGGTTACCTGGTCATGTGATGACATTTCTGGACCACTACAGTGACGGACCAGTTATGTAAAGAGCCTTTCAAAAGAACAAATAATTAAAGACGTCTTTTTTTTTTATCTGAAGTATCCACTCAACAACTTTTGTTAGATGCTTCTCAGGATTTTTCGCCATAGCTTCTGCCAGACTCCTGACTGCTGCTCCATGGCTGCAATGTGCCCTTCCTTCCTTTTATTTTGAAATAAAAAGAACAGAAAAAGACAACAAAAACTAAATGAATCTATTATAAAATAACTGACCTGATCAGCATTGTGTGAACTTGTTTTGCAGCAGGGCCTTAATGTAACAGACATTATTTACATGTAAAAGTTCCTCAACGTGCTTTTAAAGCTTGTTGCATAAAACTAAACTACCTCTGTGCAAAGGCCTCCCATAGACTATAGACCAGTGATGCCCAAACTGCAGGCTGAGACCCTCCAGGACATCCCAAGATAAATCTGATGGATCTCAAGAGAATTAAAGGACGAGAACAAAAGACAAAATAATGTGAAAATACCTGGGGGCAAACTGATTCTCACATCAAATGGGTTTAAAAAAAAAGCGAGACAAATGCAACCATTTTTATCTTTTAATGATTTGATTTGATACGTGATACCTGTCTGCAAACTGTATGATGGTCCTGTCATTGTGAGGTGAAATGTAAAAATGTGAAGTGATCTTGCTCGATTAACCATTATTGTGTAAAGGGCCACATATGGTATATTTTGAAAGTCAAGCTGAGGGCCAGTTAAAATTGGTCTGCGGGCCAGACTTTGGACATGCCTGTATTACACCAAAACATGTGGCTCATTGTTTCACGGGTCACAAGTGCAAAACATCTTGGGAACAATGGCAGAAGATACTGTACTTATAACACCGCACCAATCCAAAGGACTCCCTAGCAACCACCAGACTCACCATAGAAACCAACTAACACCATTTACGTGACATTATTGATGAATCACTGTTTATTTACAGTAACTTCTGGGTAGAAAATCCTCGTGTCACGTACATAAAATGCCTCAGTTACTTAGGTTTTTCTTGCAGCGCTGGCCATGCTGGAAATAGGGCAGTGGGCTGAAGCAGAGCGGCGCGGCACGACAGCCGGTGCCGGTGTGGGTTTGTTCATAGAATATAATGGAGGTGGGTGTTTTATTTTATACAGTCTATGGTTTTGACGTGCGGCATATGGCGGGTGTGTGTTGCACTTAAGTTTTTATCCGCCTAAACAAAGACCCTCCGAAAAAATAAATATCAGTTTAAATGTACATTATATTTATATATTTATTTTCACTGCTTTACTTCGTTATATCGTACACTTACAGTAATATGGATATTTTTAGGTGGCTAAAATACGTTTTGCTGCAGCTGCTGTCTGCAGTACATTCCTCTGCTTCCATGTCAGTAGATTTGGTTTATCAAAGATGATGGTGAAGCAGCACAGGACGTAAAATAAGCACAGGAGGAATGTCGGATAAGTTGTTTAGTTGTTGTCTTTAAATGTTAAAAATTACTGTCGTTAGCATGACGTCACTGTGATTCGGTTTTTATAGTAACCTACAGCACAGCAACCACGTGGCAACTGCTTAGTAACGCCGTAGCAACCATCCATCAGTGTCCAGAGAAGGTAGATTGATTGAACGAGCAGGACTTTGAGGAGGCATGGCTCAAAAATTAATTAATTGTTCCTAAAATGATCTTTATTATTTGTCATATTTTGCTGGTACAGCACAAAGTCACAGGACAGGAAATAAAATGTAAACAAAGGTATTTATTTTGTGAGTATTTTAAAACTGTGGATTAGCTGACGAGCAGGAGCTGTCAGTTGTAATCACACTGTAACTTGACATTTGTGGCCGACTGTCCTCTGCTTTTATCAATGAGAAACCGCTGTGAGGCTCAGAGCTGCATTACGTAACGCTGCTCTGTGTTAATTGACTTCCTGTGTGCGTGGTCACATGACCTGTCCCTGCAGACTGCTGCCACACCATCACGTCACCAGGAGGGAAAGAAAAAGCAGTTAAATGACAGAATCAGATCTCAAAGCACTTTAATTAATATATGTTAAACATTTATCTGTGTCTGTTTTTTATATATTTATTTTTTGGTTTATTAAAGTTAAAGGTAACACCTGCTCACTGACTTACAGTTCTGACCTTATGAAGATCCAAGTAGATTAAAACATTTAACTTTTTTGACATAATTGTGCAGGTGCTTCCTTTTCATGAGTGACGCTCTGACAGCGTTTCACCTACATGATGTGTGTGTGAGTATGATAAAATAAAATCCTCACTTGTAAGACGCTGCAACCACAGTATTGGCTTACAGAAAGATTGAAATGATTGATTGGTTATTGAAATAGTTCAGTCGACTAATTGACCTATGGCTAAGCCACGCCCCCCTCCACTCACTCAGACAAACTATCAACATTCAGTGACCGGCGCTATGGCAGGTGTCACAGTACACGGCATTTCACAGGAGGCAAGTGATGATTTTTGGGGACATAACGATCAGATGTCATTGAGAAGTAACCAAAAGGCCCTAAACTACGCATTGGAGGGATATATTCATCATTTTATTGTTGAGAAGGTCGATGAAAAGCTTAAATTACAAGCCAAAATTTACAGGTCACAGTGTACGCTTGTGAACCGCATCTGGTTGCCGTCACCATCAAAGACAACAAGTTAAAGTGCCACTGAAGTTAAGGTTTTTGGCTCAGAATATGAGAAAAGGATAACGGCCTTTTTACCATCTTTACCAAGAGTGTCTCTCCGTTAGTTTGGTGCTACAGTATTTACACTGAATCATTCAGCATAACGTTTGCCAACCTTTGTTATCTCTGCCATTACAGATAAGTTAATGAAGCTAAGCTCCAGAAGTTAACGTTAGCTTAACTAGAGCCCTTTGGACAACAGCTAACAATGATGTACGATCACCAAAGTACAAAACTAGAACAAAATAGGCTAATGAACTCCCAGCAAACAAGGTGACATGATGAACAACGCAGCTAGGAGCTAACGTTAGGCTAACTTTAGCTAACGTTAGCTAGAGATGTTAAAGATAACTTTATATTTCTTTCCAGCAAAGTGACAATATGTTGCCTCAAACACAATGTTGACTTACCTTAGAACAGATGTAGACATCATTGTTAATCTTATTCACGTTGAGTTGATGTTGTGGTCTAACGTTACCACACAACTTTATCCAAAGGAGACACTTTTCTCGGTTGAGATGTGGTTTAAAGTGTAAAAAATACACCTGGTCGCCCAGCCAACCAGGGCGGGGCTTAGCCATAGGTCAATTGTTGCAGCTCTAACTTGTATTTCTTTGGACTGTTAGACAAAAACAGGTGGTTTAAAGACGAAACATTTTGAGCTTCAGAAGACTGGTACAACCTTTTTTAAAAACCATTACCTTACATTTTATTAGACCAAATTATCATTTGATTAATCTGGAAATAATAAGCAGATAGCCTGATTTCATGTTTATTAGGGATGCACCAATACTGTTGAGTTTTCACCTTATTGACGATGACATAAGAAGACATAAGATCACATTCACCGACAGCAGAGGCTGATTTCATTTTCTCTTGAATCATTATCAGTTGCAGCCGTGTCACTAACTGGATTATTTCTCTGTTTTTACAAAATGTACTCCAAGCACACATCCTATCTTCTGATCTGTAATAACTCGTTATCAGTCGTTGTATATTCCCTTCTAATCTAACAGAATCAAATGTGTTTGTGTGGAAGCTGAGAGGCAGAGCGGTTGTGTAAGTCCCAGATGGTACCCAGTCACCTCCCATCTCTGCATCACACCACATGCCTGCAAGACACTGCAGTGTGTGTGTGTGTGTGTGTGTGTGTGTGTGTGTGTGTGTGTGTGGCCTTTGCTCTCCTGTCAGGTTCTCACAGCACGTGCAAGCTGGTTGTCACACACACTGTAGTCAAATGTGTGTGTGTGTTAGATTGAAGTTATTTGTTGGAGCATGAAAAACTAATGGTGGAACTGAGAGCTACTGAGTGACACTGAACTGTGCTTTCATTTTTTAATTTCAGTTGATGAGAGAAGGTGTCACTACGTCAGTCTCTGAGTTCACACGCATAAAATATTCCGGTTTTGGCCCTCATTCCCAAAAAGACAATTTTCCTACTGAGCTGTTTAAATATTTTATTAATGCTCCTGTTGACGTGCAGCTGTGCAAATTCTGATTAACATGCTCTGACATGTTGTTCATCGTGTCAAAATGTGGAACAGGTTTCCTTACCAGTGGCTGACTCGTTGGTTAGTGTGAACACATCCTCCGTCTCTCATTCCTTTAACCACCTCCTGAACAGGTCGGCGTTGTGATATTTGTGTATCCAAAAACCTGTTGATGTTCAAGTCTAGTAGGTGTTTTTTCTCCTGATGATTGGAAATGTGGGCTTTTGCTGAGATGCTTTACTGCTGCATCGATTTGTCTTTTTTTATTTCAAACCGTCCATCACGAGTCTCTAACGGTGCTGTCAGTCCTAGAGTCGTCTCCTTTGGTCTGAATCAGGGACTCATGTTGTTCCAAAGTTGTATAATTGCCTAGAGTTGGTTCGTGTTCTCACGGCAGCATTTACAAGAGGACCAGATCAAATGCCTTGTGTGAAAAAGCTGCTCTTGATTGGTC
>NC_065529.1:12318264-12319836 GCF_006386435.1 Epinephelus moara
TGGACTGGTGGGCGGAGTCATACAACCACAGGGTGGACTGGTGGGCGGAGTCATACAACCACAGGGTGGTGATTATTTTTCATATCTGAGGTGACTGTTGCTGCGTTACCTGCAGATCTGTGTATTTGTGCCAGTGAAAGCTACAAAGCAAATATTTAAACATGCAGCATGAAAGCAGCAGCAGGCGGGTTAGCTGTGCTCAAGTTCAAATCTCAGCCTACACACTACCCAAACTGCGTGTGTGTGTGTGTGTGTGTGTGTGTGTGTGTGTGAAACTATTAAATTATTCATGTCAGCGGTGTGTGTTACGTCTGCTAGTGGAGGGAACTTTGACGCCACTTCAAACCCACAGAGAGAATCATGATTCATCCAGGAGGCTGTGATACCACTGCAGCTTCATCTGTTTCCTGTATAAACACACATTTTAACGTTTTATTTTTTCAACATATTAGTGTATTTGCAAAAAGAATTTTAGTTTTAGAGCAACCAGCAACTCCTGTAAAAAGCCTCTGGTTGCTGTCACCAAGTAATTTACCATATTTGTGTTGCGATGAAGCTGTGATGATGACGGTGATGTTACTGCAGTATAAATTAGTAAAATATTCCACACTCACTTATTAAATAAAGGGAATATTTCATGTCGGATTAGAGATTATTGAGCCTGCTCCGCTCTGAACTGGAGCCATTCTTTCTCAAAGGAACCAACACAAGCGTGAATAATCTAACCTCACGTCAACCCACTCATTCAGCTGTGTGTTTGCATGTGTGTGTGTGCGAGAGTGATCTCATTGAGCTGGATGTTGCACGTGGCGCTCACGTTTTTCCCGTCAGCGCTCTGAAGAGAGGCAGCACAGCTAACATGCTGCAAGAAATGACTCGCTTGCAGTAATGTCATTCCTCTGGTTGATTCAATAAAATGTCTCATAGAAACATATATAAATATCTTTACGTGTGTCAGCCAGTCGCTCTGCCTCATGAGTCTGCATTATGCTCCGCTCTCTGAAGCAAACTCTGATTTTTGAGTAATTTAGAGATGGTGAGGACTTAGACCTGCCCAGTGAAATGTACAGTAGTGATAGTTTGGTCGTGGTTAATCAGAAATACTAAAAGCTGATCAATAAAGCATCGACCAAAAGAACTCTATGAAGTTAAAATGGCAGCACAATGATGCAGTGGGTAGCACTGTCGCCTCACAGTAAGAGGGTTCCTGGTTCGAACCCAGGGTGGAGGAGCCCTTCTGTGTGGAGTTTGCATGTTCTTCCTGTGTCAGCGTGGGTTTCCTCCAGGTGCTCCAGCTTCCTCCCACAGTCCAAAGACATGCAGGTTAATTGGTGACTCTAAACTGGCCGTAGGTGTGAATGTGAGTGTGAATGGTTGTCTGTCTCTGTAGCCCTTTTTAGATAGGAGTTGTGCAAGTTTGCAGGAAAGTCCAATCAGTCTTTTTTCAGCATTGGCAGTATAAAAACAAAATCGGGGAGTGCAGCAAAATGCCGCCTACCTACTTTTGTTTATACAGAATGTGCCTTTTTCGGGGCAATGGGGGGCGTGAGCAAGTAACAAAACGTGTAGCTC
>NC_065529.1:12319849-12321350 GCF_006386435.1 Epinephelus moara
TCTGTTTAAACTAAAAGGGTTCCACCAATATGTCTACCCTACGAGGAGGAAAATTGGGCACCTCGGATCAACTCGCCAATCCGGCTCTGTGTGTCTAAACGCTCGCAGCTTGCCGGCAAAACGGCCCAACATTTGTGGAAAATCTGGCAGTGTAAAAGGGGCTTATGTGTCAGCCCTGTGATAGTCTGGTCCAGGGTGAACCCTGCCTCTCACCCAGTGTCAGCTTCTGACAACCTCAGTTTTGTTGTCACCCACCTGCTGATTTATAATCCAACAATCAGTCGCATCCTCAGATTAATTTTCGTATTCGTCGCACTGTGCATGTCACATGTCACAAAGCAGAAGGCTAGCTTGGAAAAATGGAAACGCTGACATTCAGCAGCTGGAAATATACTTACTTAGTTACTTTGATTTTGTCAGGAAGAAAGATGACAAGTGCATGGTTGTTCCAGGTGGAGGTACTAAGACCCTTTCCACTGAGAAAAACTTGACCTCAAACTGTCTACAACACAGACTACGACCAACAGCACAACTATGTGAAGCTCGTGGAAACACACCTCACTAAAGGTGAGCCCTCTTTAGCCGTGGTAGTTGGCTGTAGCCCAGCAAACAAAATCAAAACTGGATTTTAATCGCAGACAGCTGCAGATCAAAACTGACAAAGAACTAAAGAAAACTAAACTAACTAAAAGAAATGAAATGTTGCCTATCACGACAATTGACTCTCCAACTCTCAGACAGATCCTTGCCGTTCACAGGCAACGGAAGATCCTTACGTAGAAAATAATTTGCTATCTATCTGGCCTCAGTTGTGCTTACAAAGATTACCCTGACCTTTACACAGAGGGGCACAGTTGAGTTTCGGAGTAGTGCAGTGAATAACTCTTGGCAGGGAGTAATAAGTAAATTAATATTACTTTTCAAAAGTATGAGTAATAAATTACATGTTTGGGGAACAAGCCAAGCACTGGCACTGCCTCTAACTGTCCAAAATTCAGCTTTATTTTTTGTTTTATTGTATTTTTGAGCAGGGGTGGGTGCGTTTTCAGATCTTGCTCACAGCGCCAGGGTTGATTCATTTCATTTCATTTATTCCTTTTGACCCCTCCCCGGGGTATAAGGGGCAGACAACAAGAAATAACATTAACAAATCAGGACAGGTGGCAGCCAATGCACAGCAAAATAAATAAAACAGAATTTGTGTACATACATACAAGTCAAAGCAAATCAAGAGAAACTATTCAAGATTTTCTTTAAAAGTTTCAACAAATTTGACAAGACCTTTACTTTTTGAGATGACATTAACTTTTGAAACTTATAAATATTTGGATTTGCTCTATAGAACTTTCCGACCGACTCTCTTCTCTCTTTATCAAAAAAAGAACACACAAGTACATAATGATATTCGTCTCCTCGATTGCCAGTCAAACAAAGAGTACATTTCCGGGGGACATTTTCACGATCATACCTGCGCTCAGAGATAGGTAATTTATGATTTCCA
>NC_065529.1:12321456-12326214 GCF_006386435.1 Epinephelus moara
TCTTGACTTGAAAAAATAAACACAAAGAGATTTTTGCTGTATTATGACTAATTAAATGAACCCAAAAGTTAATCATTCTCATGTTTACCTTTAAATCTAAACTATTTCGACCAAACTCTCCATAAATAATACAATTTGCTGTGCGTTTATTTACATTAAGTAAACGTAAACATTAAGTTTAATTTGAGATAAATTAATTGTCATATATGACAAAGAAAAACAGCAAATGAACGTCTGGAACCAGAAAATATTTTTACGTAGAAAAGTTAACTAATTATCAAAATAGCTGTGGATGAATTTTCTGTCAGTTAACTAATTGATTAATCGGCTAATTAACCTTTGTCAAGACCCGCCCTTCTTGGTTACTATTGCTGGGTTCGACAAAACTAGTCTCGCGGGGGTTCATTCCCATAGGAAACAATGGAAAGTACCGGGAGATTTAACTTTCTCGTAATTCAAATAGAATCGATCATTCTGTCCAAAACGTTGGATCCAAACGTGGCTACAGTTGAGTGAACGGACATTACATGACATTTCCGAAAACTGGTGAAAATCGTTGTTTTGTCCCGATGTCCGACGGTAGTCTTGGCCACTAACGTGAGCTGTCCCCCCGCGGTTGCTAGCTCTCTCGCCCGACGTTAACGTTATATTGAGAGTGTTTACAAGTTTAACACCACAGTAATAGTTAGCTGATGTTATATAAATAGCAATGTTGTCCTCTACAAACGTTAATGTTGCCAGCAAGTTAACGTCTAATACGAGCTGGGCCTGTCTGAGGTCTGCCCAACAGGTTAGCATAGCGAGCTAACAACAGTCTGTAGCTAGCGTAACATTGCTGGATCACATCACATATTATGAAATTAAAAAAAAAAAAAAAAACTACTCCGACACCCCAAACACACCTTTTAACCATGTTAGAATAATATAAATCACTGATTTATCCGCGTTGAACCCCAGTACGTTAGCAACTGTTGCTATGGGGAGGAGCACTCTGGTTGGTGGGTTAGCAGACCAATCAGAAGGCCAACAAAGGGAGAATTGGTGCAGCTTAATTCGATTTTTGATTAATGTTCTGCACTATCATGTCTCATTTTTATTTCAGTGGGAATTTTGGACCAGTTCTTTCTTTATTTCGTTATTCTCTAAACATCTGATATATTTTTATAATTTATATTGACAATTTCGCACCCACTCACCCCTTTCTCCCACTGCCCCATCTGCCCCGAGGGCTATCAGCTAATTACTGGCTATTACTGTGTGTGTGTGTGTGTGTGTGTGTGTGTGTGTGCTGGACATAAATAGCACCTGATCCTAACAGGAAGCGCAACGGGATAATGGCATTACCTGGACGACAGCCAATCAGGTGGCAGGTTGAGCTGTAAGCCAATCACAGATCAGGGAATGATTAGATCAGGAAATGGAGCGAAAAGTCCCTGAGCTCTGACTGACAGGCGGCCAGCCTCTCTCTCTCTCTCTCTCTCTCTCTCTCTCTCTCTCTCTCTCTCTCTCTCTCTGCTGTTCTCTGTGTTCATTGAGTGAAAGCTTCCTGTGGTCGACGGTGAGGATCAACAATGTTTACATGTTTACTTGGTAAGGTTGTTTAGTTGTTTTTGTTATTATTATTTATCGGCTGTGGTATTTTTCTAGTTTGTGTTTTGATCCTTTGGATTGTTTCTTTAATTGGTTGATTTCTTTGCTTGTAGGTTTTATTAAACTGTTTAAATGGGTTTTAGTTGCTTGAACTGTTTGATTTGCAGTTTGCAGATTGCAGAGTTTTTTTGTTTTCTTTGTGTTTTATGACAGTAAACTGAATATTTTTGGGTTTTGGACTGTTGGTCGGACTACAAGACACCATCTTGGTTTTTTGGGAGCATTTTTTAAATAGTTTTCTGACACGTTATTGACTGAATGACTGATTAATGTAGAAATCAACCAACAAATATTAATAATAAAACATTATTTTAGTTGCTTTTCAGACTGCAGGTGAGCGCTGCTCTGTTTGTTTGTTCCACAGGATTTTATTTCCAGTGTGAGACATAAAAATAAGAGTTTGTTTAACAGAACAAACTGTGACCAGAGGCAGACTGATAATAACATCAGTGTGTGTGTGTGTGTGTGTGTGTGTGTGTTGAGTGTGTCTGGCTGTGGTTTATTGTTCCTGATATTGAATTAAGTGGCAACACAACATGTTGTTGTTTTAGCCATTAGCAAACAGCCGCACACACACACACACACACACACACACACACACACACACACACACACACACACACACAGAGCAGCAGCAGTCAGTGTGTTTGAGCTGCAGACGTCAGACTTGATGTTTTTTTGTCTCGCTCACAGTTGGACAGGATGATCAATACCAGCTTCATCTGTTCTCAGAGACAGAGTCAGGACATGTTTAGCTTAGCTTAGCACAAACACTGGAAGCAGAGGGAAACTGTTAGCGTAGCTTCATCAGGAGAAACCGTTTGTACGGTCACTTCTGGCTCTAAAATCCTAAGACGTCGGCCATAATGTCAGACCCAAGGCTTCAGAACATTACTCCCCAAACCAGTGGGTGACATCACGGTGACTGCGTCCATCATGTTGAACCAGGGGTCGCCAACCTTGACTATCAAAGGAGCCATTTTTGGCCAAAAAATAAAAATAAAAAAATCTGTCCGGAGCTGCTAAACATGTTTGAGCCTCATATTAAAGGTAATACAGCCTTTTAAGTCAAATTTATCAACATTATTAATTACTAATAGATCTAAATAAGCATTCATGATATGTTTTAGCACAAGGTGGCTACCCTGTTTGGATTTGGAATCCACAGCTAGCCTAGCTTTGGAGACTCAGGATTGCTGTAGCCATTGCTAGTGATGTTTGTAGAGGAAACGGCGCCCAGCCACAGTCGTATGATGCATATTTAGTTGAGAAAACAGTTGAAGAATGTCCGAATTTACTTTACGCCTACGACAAGGAACGAAAATTGAAACAATAACAGTTATTCGTTTCCATGTAATTTTGCTGTCAAAACCACAGGAAGTCCGTGGAGAGCTGCTAAAGAGTCACATGTGTCTCTGGAGCCGCAGGTTGCCGACCATTGTATTAAACTGTCAGTGGTCACGAATCCATCCTGTTGTCAGCTGGTTGTGTGAGACAGAGGAGTTTAAGGGCTAATTTCTGCTCAAAGTTAGACACGTATATAGACGCAGACTGAGCCTTCTGTTTGTACTCTGCATTCATGTCGTCTGTATTTTTGCACATTTTCTAAGAGCTCACGGATATGGACGAAACAGAGCAGTACCACCGGAGTTCGTTGGGCAGTGGAGCACAGTCCAAACGAGACCGTAGGTCACGACTAAGACATTTCAAAAATGGCAGATCAGAAATAATTGGTTATATACTGAAAAGAATTCTCCTTGCATATGTCCAAAGGGATGCACAATAATATCGGCACGTCATCGGTATCGGCCGATATCGTCTCCATCTGCTGGTGGGCCGTCACGATAAGAGTATGTCTGTATAACATGATGTTAATTCCACTACAGAAGAGGCTTGACGATCACCAAAATTAGGTGGAGTAAAACATGGATATATCGGTAATGGTTATCAGTCAAATGAGTTGTTACATATCGACATACCAAATATATCGGCAAAAAATCCAGTAATGGCGTCACAGATCACCATTTACACCAATGCCTCTGTTAAAAGGTCCATTAATATGACCTCCTCCACCATCGCCACGTTTGTTGTTGTCAGAAACTTCTGACTCCGCCCTCTGGTGCCATCTAGTGGATGTATCTATAGCAACATAAAGGACACGTTTGCGTATGTTGACAGTGACGTTTACAACGTTCGAAACAAACTGTGTTTACAGTCTTTTATTCACTCTGTGATACAGAAGCTATGGGGAGAAGGTTGACATCGTCTCGTTTACGCAGTAGGCAATAATGTTGAATATCCTGATGACAAGATTAGTTGTGATAAATTAACAGATTCATGTGTGCTCAGTTCTGTTTGTCCTCTGTTTTCAGTACCAATATATGGCAAATTAATTGTTGAGTTGAAATATTGAAAGAAAATAAATTAATTTAATCGTGCAAGTTGACATCACGATGACGACGATCTCAGCGAGCAGAGTGTCTGCAGTGGAGATGTCTTTGCTGGCTGTGTGTTATTAAAAATCAGAAGATAACTGAGTCTTTTTTTCAGCGTACTTTATATTCGTCAAATCACAGGTTGACCAGTCGTAGTTCTTGTTGTCTATAGCGGTATCTCTGTAGTTACAGGAGGCGGAGCCTGAAGGTGTAACCTCTTCACCTACACGTTTACATGAAGGTTTGACTGACATGAGTTCGACCTTCTTCAGTGTGATGGAGGAAAGAAGGCGTCTGTGTGTCTTTGAGCAACATCAGCAACACAAACCAATCAACTCTGTGTGTGTTTACAAGCCCTCAGGGTCGTCTTCACACACACACACACACACACACACACACACACACACACACAGACACACTGTGATTACAGTAAAATCCAGGATGAGTCATTAGTGTTTGTGTTTCACCTGCCTCCGTATCACTTCTGCTGAAAGCTGAGAGACTGTTGGGAAAACCAGAGGAGCCAAACAAGAGGAGGGGGAGGGATGGAGGGATGGAGGGATGGAGGGGGAGTCAGTGAGTTGAGGAGCGATGGAGGGATGGAGGGGGAGTCCAAGGGTGAGGAGCGATGGAGGGATGGAGGGGGAGTCCAAGGGTGAGGAGGGATGGAGGG
>NC_065529.1:12327596-12330054 GCF_006386435.1 Epinephelus moara
GGATGGAGGGATGGAGGGATGGAGAGATGGAGGGATGGAGGGAGGAGGGGGAGTCGGGGGGGTGAGGAGGGATGGAGGGACGGAGAGATGGAGAGATGGAGAGATGGAGGGATGGAGACATTTTAACATCTACAGTGTGAGAACAGACAGACTCGTCGCTCTGACGCTCAACATGTGTTCGTGAATGTTGCCCAGTAAAGACGAAGGAAACCAAGTGAAGCTGCTGCTCAGAGGAAACACTGTCTCACACCAGCGCACTGTAAACAGACACTGAACAATATTAGGTCATAAATAACAGCAGGTCATAACGTGTCTCTCTCTCCGTGTCTCAGTACCTGGCTGTGGATGTGAGGAGGCTGAACGTCAGTCTTCTTCGCTGGTTTCGGGAAGGCGTAGCGGCAGCGCTGGGCGTTCCTCCGGGACACGTGCACATCAACCGGCTGAATGTAAGACACACACCACTCCAACATGACACTCCTCTGACTGATTGATTGATTGTTAAAGTGATTGATTGACTCTTGCAGGAGAAGAAGAATGGCATCGAGCTCTTCGTGTCCTCTGATAGGCTGGGGATCTCCGAGCCCCGCCCCGCTGAAGAGGTCATCCAGTCACTGAACGTCAGGGTCCTTCATCGCCACCTGGGACACTTTGGCATCACAGAGGTCTCCACTGAGGTGTGTATGTGTGTGTGTGTGTGTGTGGGGGGGGGTGCCCGCTGCTCGGTCTCCATGGTAACTGCAGCTCGTTAAGCGGCCTCGTTGGTCCCCGCGGAGACGGACGGAGAGGATGGATTGGGATTATTAGAGAGCAGAGTGCTGCTGCTAAAAGTTTAATGGAACTATTAAAGTGTCATCGATCAGCCGGAGGACGAACAGAGCAGCTGTATTAATATTATCACTGTGCGTCCTGCAGTGAGACATGTGACAGCTCCTCTCTAATGATGCTACAGCAACACATCAGAGACTCCCTGTGACCGTCAGCCAGGAGCAGACAAAATAAAACAGGCCTGTCTGCCGCTTTAAAGGGACATTACACCACAATCAAACGCTTAGCCTGTCGCTCCCCTCATCACTTCACAAAGAAACAGTGTGACACCTCCTCACGTCTGAAGACAGCAAGTCTCATTCATGAAACGTGAGCACAACAAATTTGTGTGTAAATAAGATACTGCACACAAATGTTTGTCATTATTAGAAATGAGTTTCATTACCTCCGCCAAGAAGGTTATGTTTGCAGTATTGTTTACAAAATAACTAAAGTTATGAACAGATTTTGATGAAATTTTCAGGAAAGGTGGATAATGGGACAAGGAACAGATGATAACATTTTTGTGGTGATCGGTTGAAGCAAAGTGGATAAAATAATAAAAAATAAAGTCTATCGTCTGACAGCCTCAGCAGCAATTCCAATTTCTAAAGACAGTGAACATAGCGCCATCTGGTGGCCGGAAAGCACGTCTTGTTCTACTTGCTAAATATTGTTGTAATTCTAAAGTTGAAATTAATGTTCTGTGATGGAAAGAAAGGAAGTGAAAAATACAAAAAAACAAAATAAATACACCACAGTGTCTCCATGGTGAAGGCATATATAACTTATAATGATAGTGATGCAAATAACCTAATTGTGATGCAGGCTGCAAAATCTGATGCAGAGGGGGAGGGGATATCACCTGCTTGGCGGAGGTCTACACTCTCTGAGTGCTTTTCTAGTTTCATATTGTGCTCTTTGTGTTCACAACACACAGATGCCTTTGAAACGCACTGTATGTAAGAATGTGGCCAAAACGGTTACTGCACTCAAATTCAGAATACTGCTGCGAGTCGTGTCCGCCCCCCCTCCCCTACAGATTCGAGGTTGCTGGACAGCGGCACGCTGGAGACTGATTTGTTTGCCCACGGGCGGCTGCCATGGCAGGGCCGCGTCGCCGCGTCCTTGATCGTCGGTTTTCCAGCGGACCGTTCGAGCAAGTCCGGCTTCTCTGCTGCTAACGCTGCTGCCGGGATACAGCTGAGGAGGAGCCGGCTGCTAATGCTATGTACCGGGACACTGCTAATTAGGGCTGCCACTAACGATTATTTTCATTGTTGACTAATCTGTCGAGTATTTCTTCGATTAGTCGACTAATCATTTCATCGAAAAATGTGTTAAAATGGTCGACTAATCATTTCATCGAAAAATGTGTTAAAATGTTGAAAAATGTCGATCTGTCTTGCCCAAACCCCAAAATTACGTCATCTAATGTCTTGTTTCATGCTCACGCCAAAGGGTTTTAGTTCACTGTCACGGGAGAGTGTGTAAAGCTGCCAATATTTGAACGTAAGAAGCTGCAATAAGAGTATTTTGGGGGACTTTTATAGTACTTTTCTATGTAAAATGACTCAAACCGATTAGTCGACTACTAAAATAGTCACCGATTATTTTAATAGTCGATTAGTCATCGATTAGTCGACTAATCGTG
>NC_065529.1:12330307-12336697 GCF_006386435.1 Epinephelus moara
TTTTTTAAATGCGAATATTCTGGCTGTACTATTGTTGTCGGTGAGATCAGTATGTTATATGAACATTATTCCTTAGTCTCTGTGACATATTAGGAGGATTTTACGACTATTTGCTTTAGATTTCTTACATATAGCTCCTTTAAACATGACAAAAGATTAGAAATATAACACATTTAGATAAATAAGTTGGAATTGAGCAGGTTTAAGCTTCAGATCAGGTTTCTTAAAAACGTGAATGAGTTATTTAAATTGACTTAATACAATCCTGGAAAACTCTGACCAGCGCGCTCCTCCTTTGCGCTCTTTACGCACCAAGGCCCAAACTGAATGTCATTTTTGTTTAATTTAATTATTACAGACGCGATATGTGAGACGTAAACATTAATTCAAATTCAGTTTTGGTTTAAAAAGACAGGTGGACGTGGGAAAGCAATTCGGCGTCTGTCTGCGGTCACATCGGACAGCTGGTGAATCTGAAGCTGTCAGAGAGTTGGAGGGAGACGGTGTGATTTACACCAGACTGTCTGACTTGTTGTTAAACGGTGGGTTATTGCCGACATCAAACTGCCTGCATTAAGATGTTTTAATGGTGGTTTGATTTCACAACAGTGACAAACGATGCTGAGGCTGAGGACAAACTGACAGAGTTCTCTCTGATGATGTAAGCAATGCGCTCGTCTGCAGCAGGGAGCTGTGAGTGGGCGGAGCCTCCTGTAGCTTTTTGTGTGTACTTGTGCGTTTTTTTTGCATCAAGTTTCATGTTGAACCATTTTTGTTTAACTTCTTAAATGGTTCTTACAACAGAGGACATGAAGTTAACGGCCTTTGATTT
This sequence comes from Epinephelus moara, assembly GCF_006386435.1. NCBI lineage: Eukaryota > Metazoa > Chordata > Actinopteri > Perciformes > Serranidae > Epinephelus > Epinephelus moara. The sequence continues at coordinate 12,331,140 of NC_065529.1, forward strand.
ACCTGTCCCTGTCACACCACCACTAACAGAAGAAAACGAAATGTATTTCTCAACCCCACATTACCTAAAATAACTTCGGTCTCAGCGTCGGAGAAGTTTTTCTTTCTATCTCTCTTTCTTTCTTTGCTCCATGTTCGCAGGTCAACAGGAGGCACCTGTCCTTACCTGTAACACACACCTGTAATTATCCATATATGGCGGTCACTGGCTGTTCATCAGTTTACAACTGATTGGAAGCAGTGATACACACTGATACACATGTGCCTACAATCAAATCAGAGTTTTCTGCAGCTTTCATGAATCTGGAGTAGGTTTTTAGGTTTTTTTATGTGCAAATTTACTCGCAGATTTATTAACATTTCATGAATGAGACTTGGTGTGAGTGATTTAACTTCACTGTTTGCATGAACCAATCAACATTTATTTCTATAGCCCTTTACAAAACCCAAAGGAACCAAGACTTAAAAACTTATGATAGTATTTAATATATTTGATTTTATTGGGACGCAGAGATGAGAAAAAGACCACCTTACACAAAACTACTAGGTAGATGTTGTGGTGAAGATTCTCAGTCATCCAGGTCATGGTGATCAGAAGTGCAACTGGACGTCCTTGTGTTTCTTGAAGATGTTTCACCTCTCATGGCACTCGCACTTATGATCACTACTGTAGGTAGATGGGTCGGTTAACAGAGAGGAAGTGGATATGTATCACAATATTTTCCAGCCGCTTTTGGCTGATTGAAAGAGGTGCGTGTACCCTCCACTACACCGCTGGTCATGGGCTCATTAACTGTTGGGAAAATGTCTTGACAGAGGCATCCCTCGTCTGTGACAGTGACATCACTTTAGAAGTCATTTGGTGTCAGGCTGACCTGAGGTGTTCGCCCACAGCAGGGATACTCAACTTTTGCAAACTGACAGGAGGTCAGAGGCCTCGCACATGTACACAGGGATGTTTCTAGGATTTGATGACATGTGGGACTTCCCTTCCTCCCCTGGCACTTTTTTTTATAACAAGCTCTACTTTAATGCTAATTTATGCGCTCTGTCACCTTTAAGCTGCTTCACACTGAGGGGAAGGTGGCAGAGAGGAGGAGGTTTCAGACGTGGCAGTAGGAGTGTGAAGCAGTTGCTGCCTACACTGCACCGCACAGACGTCACTGTGTTAAACTTCTGGTGGTATCCACCTGGCTTTGGAAGATCGAACAGAAGGGGGCGGGCATCATGGACGCAGGAAGACAAGATGGAGGAGCTGATGGTGTTGGTGTCTGAATACTTGGAGTTGTACAACAATGCCTCAGTGACTTATGAGAACAATGAGAGGAAAAACTGGGCCTTCACTGAACTGTTCGTCTGAATATGTAGAAATCTTGAAGTGGTTTCCAGTGTCTTGCACCATTACATCCATGTGAGCGTGCACGTCTGTCAGTGATGCTGGCATGTCTGATACGGATGATGTCTGCTCCTCACCACAGGAAGGACGAAGGCGTCTGGGATTTTATAACGACGTGTTTGAACACCAGGACGATCAGAAACTTTATTTTGAAACTGGTTGTCTCTGTTTCCTGTAGAAGAACGTGCTGCAGGGCGAGCAGAGGGATCACGTGTGGAGCAGAGAGGGTTTCTACGCCATAGTCCTCTTCTTCACCGTCTTCGTCATCGTCATCACCTGCTTGATGGTATACAACACACACACACACACACACACACACACACACACACACACACAGATCAGCATAATCACTGACATCATGTAACACGTTGCTAAACCAGCTGCTCTGACTGGCTGCAGCAGACCGCCGTTAGCCAATTTGTGGCCGTGGTCAAAGGTCAGTGTGTCCTGGCCTCCAGCCACACTGTACACACACACACACACACAGACACACACGCAGATGTATGAGCCTTTATTCACATGATTATATCAGCTGTAAAACACAAAATAAAAGTAATGAATATTCACATTCATAGATATTTTAATGTTAATAATTCAGTTTATTATAATAAAACAGTCAGATTTTATTTCCTGTATCAGTTGCAGTGTGACGTGTCTCCCACAGGAGGGAGCACTTGTACAGAGAAAGCAGACGGGGATTCAGTTCATGTAATTGTTACAATGTTTCTCAGACCTGCATTAAAGAACTGATCTATTTACAGATAAATGAATCTGAAATAAAACATATTTTTATCCTTTCTCTACGATTTTATTCTCTACTCACACTTCAGCCGTTCATCCTCAAATCATATGAAGGAAGCAGTAGTTTCACAGTCACTCTTTAATTCTTCTTGTGTGTCTCTGAGCTGTGTTTTTACTGATCTGTGAAATCAGGTCAACGTGTTCAGAGAAATTCGTAAAAACAACATTCAGGGGAGTTTCAGGTTTCCCTCCTGTCCCATAAAACATCATAAAACCTTTCAACAGTCTGGAGTTTCCAAGAGTGGAAACATTAGGAACAAATGAAACATTATAATTGCCATAAAATACCTAAATCTTTATTTTATTGCAGCCTTCTAACAGCAGATCATTTGTATTCTACTCATATAAACCTGTGGATATGTAACCCACACACCGTCACGCCCAGAGAGCTTCACAAAGCAAAACTGAAAGAACACAGACACAATTTAAAGACGACACAAACAACTACACATGAAGTTTTTCAAGACTAGAAAGTTGCAGCAATAAGACAAAATCTTTATTTTAAAAGGGGAAAAAATGAGCTTTATGTGTTGCATATTATTTTTGATAATAATTAGTGTGAGTAGAATTACCTGACACTATCAGGGCTGCAACTATTTGAAGAGAAAAATTATTTCTATTGTCGATTATTCTGTTGTTTATTGTCTTGATTTATTGTTTAGTTTTTGGCCTCAGTGTTTCCCAAAGTCAGAGACGACATCTTCAAATGTCTTGTTTCATCAACGACCCAAAGATGTTCAGTGAACTGTCACAGATTAGGAAATACACCAGAAAATATTCACATTTAATTTAGACAATTTTGATGTTTCTTTAAAGATTACTCAGTCTGATTAATCAATTGTAAATTTAGTTGGTGATTGATTTAATAGTTGACAACTAAATGATTTATTGCTGCAGCTCCAGACAGCAATCATTTGTCTCACAGATCTTAATTATGTAGTTAAAACATCACTCCTCTCTACACAACTTTAAATAGTTGGCGTTATTATCTGGGGATAAATGTGACTACAAGACGCTGGAAAAATGTTCAACACATTACTTAATTTTTAGAATTATTTTGTTTATTTATATTAACTTTTTTTTTTAAATGTCTTTTTTATTATTTTATTTATTGATAGTTTTTTTTATATTAATGTATTGATTGATTTTTAAAAATTTTTTTTTTTAAATTTTTTCCACAACTTATTTACTGATCAAAAATAAACATGAAAGCTAAACATAGAGTTGGGTAGTGCTGGTATCGTCAGTACCGACACCAAAACAATACCCTTTTTGATTCCTTGGTCTGAGGAATGTGAAAATGTTTTAATTATTTTGTTTTAATTCAACAAAATTGGACAAATTCTCCAATAAATCTGTGTTAAATAACGGACTGTAGAGAAGTTAGTTAAAAAGTTATAAAAAGTATTGAAGTATTTATACATAAATCTAAACATGCCTTGTCAGGACATGACTACTTCCTGGATTTCTCTTTTCAGTCACAGGTGTCATCAGATCTTTATTTGAAGTGAACTCAGTTTTTTCTCTCCTGTCTGATCTGCAGGTTTTGTACCGACTTAAGGAGAAGGTTCAGGTTTCTGACAGACAGTTGAAAGCCCCGCCCCCTGATGTCCACCTGACCCCGACTGTCCAATCAGACTCTGCCCAGAAGTCAAAGGGCGCCAAGGTCGGCATCAGACGCCTATTTCTGCTCATAAGCATGTATATAAAACATACAAATGACTGATTGATAATGAGTCTTATTTGTTCTCCAGGTTGTGACGTCAGGAAGTATGGTCCAAGCTCAGCTCCCTCCAGCTGTAGCCACGCCCATTCCCCAGCCGCCGCCAATCGTACCCTGCCGCCGCCTCGCTCCTCCTGTCGTCCCTCTGCCCAGGTGAGTCAGCTGACATCGTGTCCCAAAACTTCCCATAAATTAATATGAACCACATGTTTGACTGCGCCTCTCCTCCTAGCTCCGCCCCCGTCCCCATTGTCAGCAGTAACAACCACGCCCCCCTGGCCAGCGTTGCCCCGGTGACAGCCACTAACGAGCTAAAGCCCTGCCCCTCCCCCTTCAGGATGAAACCTGCCGCAGGACTGCAAGAAAGGTAAGAAGACAGGTGTTTAAGCTCCGCCCCCTCTGTGTATCAGTGTGTGTCTAAGTCAGTTTGGACACAGCGTTTATTTATAATGATGATAACACGAGAACAAAACAGGTTAATCTTTGGAAGGTCAAAGGTCATGTGTTCACTCACAGCAGCTCTAACGTCCATTTCTCCCGACATGAGGAGAAACACCACAGAGGAAGACGCCTCCCTTCACACAGCCTCAGGACGTGTTCATGTTCTCTGTGTACATTGTTAATAAAGGAAACCTGCCTCGTTATGTGAATGTAAATCCACGAGATACTTCAGAGCTATAGGATGAAAACAGAACACACACGCACACACACACACACACACACACACACACACACACACACACACACACATACCTCAGTCTAAAGCCTCCTCATCGGCACGTACGCAGCTCAACACCTGTCCGCTCCAACAATTACAGGTTACAGAGGTTACTGTTCTCTAAACACACACAAACACTCACACACTTCCGTCTCTAAACATGGCGGACAATCATCAGGTGTGTTTTCATCCAAACGTTACAATAAAGGATCAATTCCTGTTATTTTACTGGCTCTGTGCATTGAATCACCACAGCCCTGGGTTCCTCCTGGTGCAGAGGGCCCTGGGTTCCTCCTGGTGCAGAGGGCCCTGGGTTCCTCCTGGTGCAGAGGGCCCTGGGTTCCTCCTGGTGCAGTGGGCCCTTGGTTCCTCCTGGTGCAGTGGGCCCTGGGTTCCTCCTGGTGCCGCGGGCCCTGGGTTCCTCCTGGTGCAGAGGGCCCTTGGTTCCTCCTGGTGCAGAGGGCCCTGGGTTCCTGCTGGTGCAGAGGGCCCTGGGTTCCTCCTGGTGCAGAGGGCCCTGGGTTCCTGCTGGTGCCGCGGGCCCTGGGTTCCTCCTGGTGCCGCGGGCCCTGGGTTCCTCCTGCTGCAGGACAATGCCCGGCCTAATAAAAGTTTCAGAGAGCTGTTGTGTGTTGTGCTCTGAGGTTGTGAAGAGTTCTGTAGACTCCACACTCCTTCACCCGCTGATCCCTATCAACCAAACAGACGGCTGGCGCTCAGTAGCTCGGCTTCCGCAGCAATTACCTCTCCCAGGAGACACTGGGAGAAACTGAGAGCAGAGGCAGCTTCTCTGTGTGTGTGAGTGAGGAGAACTCTGTGTGTGTGTGTGTGTGTGTGTGTGTGTGTGTGTGTGTGTGTGTGTGTGTGTGTGTGTGTGTGTGCATATCAAACATGTTTCTGCTCTGAATCAAAACCCCAAAG
>NC_065529.1:12336702-12346001 GCF_006386435.1 Epinephelus moara
GCCCTGGGTTCCCCCTGGTGGCGCGGGCCCTGGGTTCCTGCTGGTGCAGAGGGCCCTGGGTTCCTCCTGGTGCAGAGGGCCCTGGGTTCCTCCTGGTGCAGAGGGCCCTGGGTTCCTCCTGGTGCAGAGGGCCCTGGGTTCCTCCTGGTGCAGAGGGCCCTGGGTTCCTCCTGGTGCAGAGGGCCCTGAGTTCCTCCTGGTGCAGAGGGCCCTGGGTTCCTCCTGGTACAAAAATATTTTTGGGCAGTTCAGCCTGATTATGGGAAGTGTGTTGGCAGGCTGTTGGTTGAGCCGGGAAAAACAAAGCAACAAAACAAAATGAACCTGAGCAGCACATGAAGAGAGGAGGAAACCAGATGTGTTGATGTTTGTGATTAACTGAAGGATGGAGTGTTCCTTTATGTGCTGAGAAACTCTCCTCCTACTTGAGCTAAATAAACTCTTTAAAAACCCTCTGGGATCAGCTGGAAAAGCCGTCGTCACAAAGCTGAGAACAGGTTTTTTTGGGGGGACTTTTTTCGAGATGTGTGTTTCTCACAGGACGGCCACGCTACGAACAGATGATGATCTTATAGACCATGATGCATCGCTGTAGATTAAACTACCTGACAGGATATAAAGGAGTTAAAATGAGCTCAACTTTAAACATCTACAGCAGGAAAATGACACACACTAATAATTACTACATACTTTTAAGTAGCAGAACTTCTACTTGTTTTCTCACAGTGTCAGAATCCGTCTTTCAGTGCTGAAGGACCGTTCAAAGTTTAATTTTCCACGAGTTTTAAAACAAAGTTTGGGCGTGAGAAACATGGATTTTGTTGGTAAAATAAAATCAACCTCATTTTTCAAAATGTCACCTCAGAATGTTGCTTTAACGGCTCTTTCGTAACTCTCCCTCTGAGGTGTTTCATAAGAGTAAAGAAAACATCTTTATCTGCGCCTCCGCTCGGCGGCGAGCACTTTAGCCGTTATCTGCTGCTCGTAACTCTTCCGTTGACTTGCGGGTTTGAACCTGGGCGGCCATTTTGTTCTGGTTACATCAGCGTTCAGAGCGAGGGTGTTAAAGTGTGGAGAACACCCTGTGATCCTTAAGGTAAGAGCGGGAAGGAAGATTTCAGGCTCAGAGTGAGAACAGGATGTTTTTCTTGGTGTCTGTGTGTGTGTGTGTGTGTGTGTGTGTGTGTGTGTGCTGTCCACTCTGGATGGCAGCCAATCAGCAATCAGACGAATAGGAAGTAACAGCATCCTGGAGAGGAAGCCGGCTGACACGTAGCCAGACGGAGAGAGTCCGCCACCCACACCCCGCCAAAGCACACCTTGTCTTTTCTGCTCAGTCGTCGTCGTCTTCTGTTCTGACAAACGCACAGAAATCGCTGTTCGTCTGAAATCAGTTCAGCAGTTTTGTTCCTGTAACGAATTTAACTTGAAATTCTGTCAAACTTTCTTAATTCACATTTTAAAAAATAAATCCTCCATTTACAGGCAACCGTTTCATTTATTTCAATTTAATGAACGAAATGAAAAAAATCCTCTTTAGCAGTGTTTCTCAAATGCTTCAGGGGCTACGTGGGAGTTTTAAAAAATGTTAATTTAAAACATCATAATTCTAAAAAAAAAATCTATAAAACAATTTTGAGAAGCCCTGCTTTATGTAAATGTATTAATTTAATTTAATTTGAAAAAAAAACCCAATTGAAATTCTATTATTTAATTAACAAAATCCTCTATATATTGATTCAACAATTTGATATTTTAACTTACTTTAAAAAATAAATTATCTATAGAAATTTAATCATTCACTTAATTTAATTTATCTTAATTTAGTCAAAAAGAAATTCCTGCTATGAATGCAACAGTTTAATAGTTAATTAATTTAATTTAAAAAGTAGATCCTCTATTAAAATGAAACCATTCATTTTCCATTTTCATTCACTCACCCAGGGCCTGGTCAAAAATTAAAACCATTTAATTTAGTTTTAAAAAATTAATTCAGTTCATTTTCATATTTAATTTAAAAACAAATAAAAGAATGTAGCCATTTGATAATTTAATTTGATTTAGTTTAAGAAGAACTTTCCTTCACTCCTAATTTCAATTCAGATAAACCCATTATTTTAAAGTATTTAATCTAATAATTTTGTTCAAATTCCTGTTTATAAAAGTCATCTCATAAATATCATCAATTTTGACTTGATAAATGTCCTTATTTTGATTAAGTATCTTATTTAAAAAAAATTACTTACTGTATCATAGTTTTTATTTAGTAATTCTCATACTGTTATCTAACCGAATAACTCATGATGTCGTCAGAGTAAATGTGATTTAATGTCTCATAAATGTGTCTTGACATGAGTAACTCATTTCCTGAATCTCTCCGTCTGGTAGACAATTGTGGTTTTCCTCTGAAGTTTTATTTCCTTTTTAGAAAACTGTCATGTCTGTAAACTCCAGATGATATTAGTCTGAACTTCATCAGCGCAGTAACTGTGGAGAACATGTTGTTATAAACCACAAAGCACAGGTCAATAAACTCGATGAATGAAACACAGGAAGGAAGAGAAACTTCTTGCCTTGTTCATTTCTAACATTATTATCTTCTCTTTCCTTCCTCCCTGTCCTCCCTCCATCACCCTCTCGCTCCTCCAGACGCGGCTCTAACGTCTCTCTGGTGTTGGACATGTCGGCTCTCGGCTCTGTGGAGCCACTCAACGTTGCCGTGGTAACCCCCAGGGAGGCGGCGGCCAGGGAGTACCTGCTGTCAGCTGGCCGGCCTCTGACGCGACAGCAGCTCCGCGACGTCGTCATCAACACACACAAGCTGCACGCCGAGTTCGCTGTGAGTCCTTAAACACATCATTCATCTCACATTCACTCTTTTCTTTAGTTTAAATGTTGAGGCAGGAAGGCTTCACTGAGAAACACAAGGTTGGCAGTTCAAGTCCCGCCCACCAAGCACCTTGATTTGGCTGGTTGAAGAGTATTTTCAAACTACTTAAAAACAGACAAAAATAAAACAGATAGCTGAATTCCAGCTGTGATACTCCAGCACCCTAACAGCTCATCTCATATCAGATACAACAGGAACATGTCGTAACAATGACGCGATATAGAAGTGCGGACCTTTCCAGTCGCCTCTCTGCCAGCTCCGCTAAATTTGTGCTAAATTCAGGCTCTTATGTCAATTTTACGAGTCTTGGTGGTGGTTTTTGTGCTTGGCTTTGGACGGTGGTGGCGAGTGGCTGCAGGAAATCATAATGTAATGTAATCTGTAAACTCTCTTTCTGCTGACTTCTTGCTAGCTAGCTGCTAGCCAGGTCGAGGTTTGTAAATTTAAACATCAATAAACATCGAAGAAAGGTGGAGAAGAATGGGCATCAAGTGAACTAGCATCCTGTTAGCCATTGTACAGGTGTTGAGCATCGGTTTCCAACGGGATATCAGGAACTGTAATGTCCTTTGATCCTGACCTGTGCTTAACGGTGAATAAGGATTGCCAGATATTTAATACTCGATTGTTCTAAAACTGGGCCCAGTGAGTGACCCGGGGAACCCACTGGCTGTTACTGGTTGTGAATCGTTAAAATTGTGCTTACTGTACTTAATTTTACTGTAATTTGAAGCATTCTCTGTCAATCACCTGGGTGCTTTGAATTTTGGACGGGGTGTTTTTGGAACCAATGAGCAGGGCCTCGGTTTTGCTTCCATTGAGTTTCAGGAAGTTCCTGCTCATCCAACTCCTGATGTCCTGAAGGCAGGTGGTGAGGGAGGTGGGAGGAGGGGCAGTGGAGGGTTTGGTGGAGATGTAGACCTGTGTGTCGTCTGCATAGCAGTGGAAATGAACACCATGGTGACGGAGGATTGTGTCCAGGGGAGTGAGGTGGATGATGAATAAAAGTGGACCCAATACTGACCCCTGGGGGACACCCATTGACACAGCAGAACACCTCGACCTGTGGTTCCTCATCTGGACAAACTGTTGTCTGTCAGTAAGATATGACGTGAACCACGAAAAGTGCAACACCAGTGATCCCAATTTCAGCCATGCGTTCCAGGAGTAGTGGGGGCGCTGAGATCGAGGAGGATAAGGATGGTGAGCAGTCCAGAGTCAGCTGCGCGCAGGAGGTCATTGGTGATTTTTACCAGGGCTGTTTCAGTTGACTGGTGTGATGGTGGAAATGTGAGGCGCTGTCCTGTTCCTGCTGTGGATCACTGCTGTGCTCCGTTCAGAGGCGGCAGCAGAGCGGTGCGGCCAGTGTTCAGGGGGAGTGACCATGCAGCAGTCTGGTCTCCAAACCAGAAACCAAGGACTACCAGAACCATCTGGAAACATGGACTATTATAAAGCAGCAGTCAACACTGTAAGAAGTCTGTTAAATAATAAACAAAAGAGCTGCAACAGATATATAACATATATTCCTACAAACTAAGATATTGATTAATTGATGGTATAGACTTTTTATCAATACAGAACCTTTCCAGGTGTACCGACTGAGTCGTTACATGTCAGTCAGGGTGCTTGTAGGTAAATGTACCTGTCTGGTTGTCAGTGCAGCTGCAGGATTAATTCTTTAACACATTTCTAACACTGAACGTCTTTTTTTCCATCTCAGGAAATCCCCATGAATTTCATCGATCCCAAAGAGCTTGATATTCCAAACCACGGGACCAAGAACAGATACAAGACCATACTGCCCAGTGAGTGCTGTGTGTGTGTGTGTGTGTGTGTGTGTGTCTGTGAAATAATCTCAGTGTTGCTAGGAAGCAGAAACCGTCCCAAAACAGTCCTTGTCTCTCATTTCCTATTGAACCAGGAAGTTGTTTTATTATGTGGGAGGAGCTCAAAGTCAAAGGCCATCAACCTCAAGGACGAGTTAAAATCGCACCTCCCTCTTCCCTGCACACACACACACACACACACACACTGGAACAATACATGTTCCTCAGAGAACAGTTTGTTCTCACACCGCCAGCCAAGCACTTAGCCTGATTAAGACGTTATGTAACACACACATACACACACATGACAGTTTTTAGTTCGGACACTCTTGTTTTGGAGAGGGGGCGGGGTTATCAATACACAGTAAAGGAGGGGGGTTCCTTCCTTCCTTCCGGCCAATCAAGAGTAAGGAATGCTCACCTATAGCTGCTGTCAATCAAACCACTTCCTGTGTTCGAGTTTCATCTTTTCTGAAATGTTCGTGGCTCTGTCCGGGGCCGTGGTCAGCACAGTTTGAGCTGAAATGGAAGAGAGGCTCGACACTGAGTCAGGAGTCGAAAATCAGACCTAGATAACATTTAGAGTAGTGATTCTAAAAGTGGGTCTGTGGCACAAACATTTAATGATTTATATGTGTTTCCAAAAATGTAGTAGTTGAATGGATAATATTAATTATGCCTCAGTGTTGGGGATAGCCGTGGCCAGAGGCAGTATGTTTTTGGGTTGTCCATCCGTCCATACATACGTCCGTACGCCTATACATTCGTCTGTCCCATTCTCGTGAACGTGATATGTCGAGAACATCTTCAGGGAATTTCTTCAAATTTGGTTCAAAGGTCCACTTAGACTCAAGAATGAACTATTTAGAATTTGGTGGTCAAAGGTCAAGGTCACTGTGACCTCACAAAACATGTTTTTGACCATAACTATGACAAAGCTTTTTCATCAACGTCCATTTTTCCATGACGGAAATGAGACGAGCTAAAAATAGATCTTGACAACAAAAACTAAGACAAAATCTATGTTTCATTTTTGTTGACGAGACAAGACGTGGCGAAAATGTTCGTGGTGGACTATTGGACATTGAAAGCCGAGAACCGCTGTGTTTGTCATTATCTTCAAATGCTCCAGTAAATAAACTCCAGTAAATAGTCTGTGCCATGATGTTTCAGTAGCCAGCAGAAACAGTCACACTGGAGCAGCTGTGTGTGTCTGGCTGTGGATGGTGGAGCTGCTGAATGGATTTCTAGAGGTTGTTAGTTGCAGTGGTGGCTGTTAGCAGTTAGCTCCGCTTGGTAGCCGCTAAATGGCAGCGGAGCAAGCAGCCACCAGCCGCCAGACTTCACATCTGTTGATCCCAGCAGAACTCCTGAAGAATGATGGAGAACCTCTGATTTAGAGGTTTAGACTGAGTCTAAAACAGACATTAAATCAAGTCAAGACTAAGTTCAACAGGAGCATGAGACCAAATCTGAAAGGGGGTTTAGATCAAGTCAAGACTGAGTCTAAAAGCAGTTCAAGATCAAGTCCAGAATGACACAAAACAAACACACGACTTAGTTTGAAAAGAACCTGGAAACCAAGATGAAAAAGGGCTCGAGATCACGTACAGACCGAGTTTAAAAGAGTGATAAGTGAGTCAGGATCAAACCTGCAGCTGTCCTTTAAAAGCACGTCCTTTTAAATGCAGTATGCACACAATGGAGACGTACCACTTCCACATACTGTTACGCCCTGAACTTTGACCCTCTTACTCATACTGTTACCTTGGAGATGAAACAAAGCTCACGGGGGACGGAAGTCAACCTGGAGAGCGCTGATGCTGTATTTTGCAGTAAATAATAACTGCATACATTATAGTTTGTAACATATTATATTCATATAATTATATAATTATATTATATGATCTTTTGTTTAATTAAACAGTTCATATTCCTGTTATTAACTGGTCCTCAGTCACCTGAATGTGCTGCCATCCATCATTGAGACTTCTGACAGACTTCAATGAGTTGTCAAGCTGTCATCCGTCTGCAGCTCAGTCGATGTGACAAATCTACGGCTGCACAAAGGATTGTGGGTCAGAACAGCCAGAAAAATCATGTCGGCTTGCAGACTGCAGAATTCAACCGGGTGTAGTGGAATATCCTGGTATTTTTGTCATACTGCGTTTGACAATACTACATACTTAATCTTTTTCTGGCGTACTGTATAGTTTTGTAGTATAGGTATTGGAGCGCACAGTGAATCCAAAATGACCTTCCTCCCTCCCTTGTGTCCTCATCTCCTCTCCTTGCCATCTGTCCTAGATCCTCATTCCAGAGTGATCCTGAAGTCAAAGAGCTGCAACGACTTGCTGAGCTCCTACATCAACGCTAACTACATACGGGTGAGTCGTATCAGTCTGCACAGATACAGACAACATTAGTTTTTAGTTTTCTGATGTTGCCACATTATTCCATCCACTGTTTCACACACGATGCAGCTTTTAAGCTCCAGTTCCTCGCCTTTTGTCCCTTTTGTTCTGGTTCAGTCCAACATGACATCATGTGTTCGTGGTGTGTTTGGAGGTTGTTGTTACACCATGTAGTCTGCCGCCATTTTGAGTGTAGTTCACTGTGTTTTCTCACTTGTTCAGGCTAAAAAAAAATCAGTGCTTTTGTCTTCAGGTGACGGTCGTTTCTTCAGTTGTGTTGTTCATCGGGATGATGACATTTGTTTGTTAGATCGTCTCTAAACCTGGAAACGATCGCAACACACTGACATTATCACATCATCTATCTGGAATGTCTCACACACACACACACACACACACACACATGCAGTGAAAGTATACTCCTGCAGAAGTCTGTAATGTCGCTCTCAGACTCCCATACAATAGACTTTCTTCCTGGCAGGAAACTCCACTGAAACAATTTACACTGTCAGACCACATGAGAGAACAAATTCTTCATCGTACTGTGCACACTAACGCTGTGTATGATAAATATATGAAATATGAAGGGCACTGACAGCGTAGACCTCCACCAATGCACCAATGATTAATAATAAAATCATGATATATTTTAGCTCTACTGCTGTCAGAAAAAGTGACGTTATAAATAAATTCCTTACGTTATGAAGTCTTCCAGCTTCATGTTCATTCATTCTTTAAATTGCCAACACTGTCATGTGATTGGCTCTTGTTCTAGGGTTACCTAGGTGAAGAGAAGGCATTCATCGCCACCCAGGGTCCCATGGTGAACACGGTGAACGACTTCTGGCAGATGGCGTGGCAGGAGGAGGCACCCGTCATCGTCATGATCACCAAACTGAAGGAGAAGAACGAGGTAATGTGACGGGTGTTTAAATAAAGTTTAATAACATTTAGAAAACAAAGCAGGAAAGGTGGATGATGATGATGATGATGATGATGATGATGATGATGATGATGAGGTTGAAGTCCAGTTCTCCATCTGACAGGTTCTGTATTTATTTTTGGAAAGTGGAACCCAGAATAGGAACAAACAAACATGGAAAGTTAGAAACGAAATTGTGGGATGGGATAATGTACGATCCTTTGACGGTTGTCCCCCTGTCTCTGTCTGTGTCTCTGTCTGTGTCTCTGTCTGTGTCTCTGTCTCTGTCTCTGTCTGTGTCTCTGTCTCTGTCTCTGTCTCTGTCTGTGTCTCTGTCTCTGTCTCTGTCTGTGTAGAAGTGTGTCCTGTACTGGCCGGAGAAGAGGGGAATCTATGGGAAGGTGGAGGTGTTGGTGAACAGCATCAGAGAGTGTGAACACTACACCACTCGCAGCCTCACACTCAAGGTACACACACTTTATATTTCTGTTGTTTCTGTCTGTGTTAATAGTTTGTGTTGGGATTCAGATTTTATGTGTTGCTGTGTGCAGTGTGGCAATCAAACCCGCGTGCTGCAGCATTACTGGTACACATCATGGCCCGACCACAAAACCCCCGACTCCACGATGCCGCTGCTGCAGCTGATGACCGACGTTGAGACAGACAGACGGACGGCTGCCGTCATTGGACCGGTCATCGTCCACTGCAGGTAGAGACAGAGTGAACTGGGACACTTTTCTTCTTCTGCTGCTGTTAAGGTTTGAAATAACTCCATTACCCATGCTCCTTTGCTTGCAGCGCTGGGATTGGCAGAACAGGCTGCTTTATCGCCACGACGATAGGCTGTCGACAGCTGCAGCTGGAGGGAGTGGTGGATGTTCTGAGCATCACCTGCCGACTGCGAGCTGACAGGTGACACAGACATACAAACGTTTCATCTACTATAACTGCAAGGACACTTTATTGATTAAATGACTAAGGCCTTTACAAGTTTAACAACAAGTTGTTGACCTTGTTAGGAGCCTCTCGTCACCATGTCCCCATAATTTCAGTGTGTCCTCACAACGCTTGTACATTCAGAGTTTTGTCTAAAGCCACAGTTTTCTGCATTTTAAATGTTTGGTTTATTATGTTTTGAAGTTGATGTTTGATTAAAGGGATAGTGCACCCAAAAATGAAAATTCAGCCATTATCTACTCACCCATATGCCGAGGGAGGCTCAGGTGAAGTTTTAGAGTCCTCAC
>NC_065529.1:12346111-12355480 GCF_006386435.1 Epinephelus moara
TGTGAGGACTCTAAAACTTCACCTGAGCCTCCCTCGGCATATGGGTGAGTAGATAATGGCTGAATTTTCATTTTTGGGTGCACTATCCCTTTAAACATCTTACCGTGTCTGCACCATCATCGCAGCTGAGGAACAACTGTGACGGAGAGTAGCGTCACTTTCTACTGTCAAACAATAGCCAATAAAAACTTTTAAAAGAGAAATATGATCAAACATTTGTGAGAAATTAAAATCAGCAACCTAGATTATATGCTTCCATGACGTTAGCATGTGGCTACATGTAGCAGTGTATGCAACATAGAGACTTACAGTAGCGAACCAGGAGCAGATGACCATATAAAGAAATCTGTCACGAGTTGATGTCAGCTTGTCTGGTTTGAAACAGAGCCTGAGGTTTTTGCTCACATTGATTACTTTTACAAAAGTTTACGTCATTATTTAAAACTTTGGTCACGTTTCATACGAATATCCGACATTGTAACATTAAATATATGAAAGAATAAAGGGGGGAATCATATTTATTTTATCCTGAAACCTTGAAACAGGAGAGGAAAATGAAGTTTGCAGTGCTGCCTCTGAAAATCATAAAATAAATGATCTCAAAACAAGTTGTTGAGGAGCCTCTCGTCAAGATGTCCCCATAATGTCAGTGTGTCCTCACAACGCTTGTACATTCAGAGTTTTGTCTACTGCCACAGTTTTCTGCATTTTACATGTTTGGTTTATTATGTTATGAAGTTGATGTTCCAAGCAATGTGTGACGGAACCAGCTCTTTGCCCCCAGTGTCGAAACATATTTTCAGTTTTTATTTTCTATTGCTTCAGTTTTCCTCTGCCATTACAGGTACGGCATACAATACTACTACTACTAATAACTGTAATAATACATTTGATTTATAAAGCGCTTTACTGGATACTCATGGACACTTTACAAAGAACCACAGTAAAGCTTTGTGCCTGTACGTCCCCACAATGTCAGTGTGAAAACAGTCCCCATTGCCACTATTTTTCCGGCCTTCGTGTGTTTTAATGCCTCCTCTCTGGGGACAGCCTCGACCTGAGGCATTATGTCTTTGGGTGGAGAACAACGAGAGGGAACTTCATAAACTTTGGCACACTCCACTTGGATTCAAGGATGAACTGATGAGAATTTGGTGGTGAGAAATGGTTAAAAAGTCATTTCCACATTGACTAAAAGTTTCTTTATCCGTCTGCAGGGGAGGTATGATCCAGACAGGTGAGCAGTACGAGTTCGTCCATCACGCCTTGAGCCTGTACGAGGCCCGCCTCTCTGCAGAAACCGGCCAATGAGCTCACACCACCACCACAGGAGGCATCGACTTAAACCTGGAAGTGCGCTAACATAGCGAAGTCCTTATAGCAGGTATGATCTCGGAGGTCTTTGAGTTTGATGGACAACCAATAAGGACTGTTGTGGGCGGGGCCTGCTGACGGAAAGAGGAAAGGTACATTTCAGGAAATGGAATATACCCCTTCTTCTTCTTCTCTGCTGTTTCTTCTTCGTGTGTTGTTGGCGAGCGATTCTTCGGAGGAACTCGAAAGACTCACTTCACTTCTCTTAAACAACTGACTGTGGGATCGTGTCGTTTTTAACTAACCAGACTGTCATGTTACCTCTTTTCTGTCATGGAGACGTAGAAATAGTTCGACTGGAATTGATCGACATTGTTCAATAACACTGTTGTGTTTCTGTGTCTTATAGGATTTAAAAATTATTTTGTAACGTGGTGTTCTTATGAGAAAGACTATTGGAAAATGACTGTTAGCTGGTTGCACCTTTGGTTAAGCTAATATACCACTGTTGAACCAACCCCTCCTGCCACACCGCCTTTGTGACTTCGGTCCTTCTTACGTTACCCTGTGATTCCCAACAAACACTTGATGTATCTTCAAAGGTATTTTCATGATCTCACAGATGTCTTAACCACTGAAACTTGTTTTAAACTTCTCAGAAATACTAAGTGTGTCAGCCCAAGTCACCTGACACTTGATAACTACATTTTTTCATATTTATATGCTAACAATACTTTATGACATGTTTCAAAGTGTGCTATTGTGTTTAACCAGACAGTGTTGAGTACGCAAGCTTTATTTTGTTGTATACAATGCTACTTAATTTGTAATCAAGTAATTTTTCATCAAAAACCAACTTTGTAATCTTTATTTCTAGTAACTGCGTCTGTCTTTGGGTCGGTAACTTACGGAGTGCCGAAGTCACAAATGGCGCTAACCTTCAGCCATAGCTCAAATGCTAAAGCTAACAAACCAATGTAACAAATAAGCTCCTGCTAAGCTAGCTCTCGTAGTACAGCAATCTTCCATAGAGGCTAATTCTAGCTTTGGTGGCTCAGTGTTAATTCTTGTGCTTTAATGTCAATAGATAGATGCTAACCTATAAGCTCATGCTAATATTAGCCTGCTATGCTAATGCAATATTGTTTAAACCAATTAAATCCAGTATTCCACCGCTAAACCATGCATTTAAAGTAATACTTAGTTTGCTACAACAATTATTCTTTATACTGTCCAACAACTACAGCTCCCATGAGCCTTTGAAAGCAGTACTGAGTCTAAGAATTATGGGAGCTGTACTTTTTAAATGCTAACAAAATAATTGTTTTATCTTCTATTTTAAATTAACAACACCCAAAAACACATAAAGAAATGGAGGCTAGTGGAAAAACAAGCTAGCTTAAAAGTAGCCGCTCGCTTCCAGTCACAATATATTTGATTAATTGAGCCCAGTACTGTTAAAATATTTTGACATTTACGTCAAAGTTTAGTTTTCAGCTCTCGGCCAAATTAAAAAAGCATAGTTTTCTGAGAAATGTTGTGCTGCTTGATCTCAGAGTTTACACTCTGCACAGTGGTTAACCTTGTTTCTTGCATCGACAATTCCCCTGTTGTGTGACAAGTTGCTTTATACCAAAAATGTGAAAGAATTTACGTCACAATGGTGCAGTCATCTCATCGATGTGCTGTTGTAAATTGTTATCGAGTGAGTACGTTATTTTTGATGCATCAAAGTAATAATAACTTTATTTTTATACTGTTTTTACATGTTTTCGATGTGTTTTAGCAGCTGTCAGCCATCTCTCGACTCGCATGTAAGCTCGCTATTTAGGATTCAAACCTCATCATCTCTGAATCATCAACTTAACAAGCTGAGTGGAATTAATTATTGACTCTTTGTTTTTCATCTGAGCCAGAAAAGTGATGTTTGAATAAGCACCCCTGTGTAAGGCTCCCTGTGTTTATGATAGAGCAGTAATTTTTAATTTTTCACATGTCCAACATAAGAACGGATCGCAAAACAAAAATCGGATGTTTTGTCACTTCCTGGTTTGTTGATATGTTTTAGAGATGTGAGGTTTCTGCAGTAATGCCAGTAACGAAGAACATTAACATTATACATCTAACCTGCTCTGTGTGTGTGAACGGGACAACTTGTACAGTACGTGTTAAAGTGCTATTAAACCTAATGTGGGCAGTTACATTTCCAATCCACAGACCACAAACAAACACGGAGATCTTGCTGCTAAAACTGGAGCGTCGGGACCGCTGGGACCGTTGACGGACAATAAATGAGAGAAACTTTGAAAACTCCTCTTTTTCTATGTATTTTTTATTTATTTCTTTTCTTGTGATACAATCAAGGGACTTTGGACCAGTGTCTCTTTGTCTACATGTCCAACATGCCTCCATGGGACCATCATCAACCCAGTTTTCACTTCAGTCAGTTCAGGGTCGATCTCAGACTCAAAGTGGTTTAAAATCTGGCGCACTGAAGTGTGATAGTGACGTAAGATCCTGTTTGAACTGACTGAAGTGAGAGTGAGCTGAGCCCAGCCTCCATACCCACTGCAGAAGCGGGTACAACAACACACACTGCCTCTGACGTAGTATTGTGTATGTACAGTAGGTGGTGGTTCATGTCCTGTACTTTATTGTTGTTGACTGTTCGATTGCTCTTAAAGGGACACTTGACATTTTTTAGACAGAACAAATATCTTGTATTCACTTTAATTTAATTGTATAGCATTTTACTTTACTGGTTCGTAATGTTAGGATTACACTTTGTGGGTGAGGTTTTATTTTACAGGTCACATAGTATCCACTAGTTTTTTAGTGAGAAATTATTTGTAACTGCGTATTTATTGGAAGTTTCCCATAAAGGACTCTGCAGTGTGAAACTGAAAATAACTAATGTTTGATTGGTACTCTTGTAATTACAAAATTCCAGTTAATTGTTGTTGATTCTTGTAGACAGTGCAGGTCAGCTGAATATGCAAAAATGTGGCAACAGGCAAACACACAATTCAACATATATGGACAAAGAAAGTTTCGAAAGTCCTCTGGACATCAACAAATGTTTATAAACTCAACACAACTAAAGTTTTTGTCTATTTTCTGTGAGCAGTACCAAATTATATAGCCGAGTTCTTTCCAGGAAACTTGCTACAAAAATATTGGGAACTTACAGACCCCAAAAATAAAACCTTAACTTTTAGTGTGCACCCATTCCTCAGAATAATCTGTTTAGCCCCATCACTTAATCGTTGCCACCTGGATCAGAACTTTCTGTCGCAGTTTACGATGCTACTGCACTTTACTCCATGGTAAAATTTAGTCTAAACCAAAGAAACTGAAGCCTGATTAAAGATGTAAAATTGCATGTTAAATGTGAGGATAAAGCTGACAAGATAATCGTACCATAACAGCAGAACATTTAATTATAACATTAGCTTGTAAAATAACCAATTTAGCTAATGTAAAAGATTTTTTTTTTTTGGCAACACTGGTTAGTGAGACAGAAAAAAAGTTACGAATACATTTGTTGTTTTGCTAACTTTAATCATAACAAGAAAAAGGGTTAGCTTACATAAATGTTATTTTGCTAACATCAGTTTAATAAAATAGTAATTTTTTAGCAAAAGTAAAGATTATTTTGCTAGCTTTAGCTAATTTTAGGTAAAGTAAATTTTGTGTTTCTTTTCTGCTAGTATTAGCTAATGAAATGACCAATTTTAGCTTATAGAAAAGTTTTGTTGCTAACTTCAGCAAATTTTAGCTGCAGTAAAAATTTGTTTTGCTAGTATTTGCTAATGGAATAACCAACTTTAGCTAAAGTAAAGGCTGTTTTACTAACATTAGCTAATGAACTGACCAATTGTAGCTAAAGTAAAGGCTGTTTTGTTAACATTAGCTAATGAACGGACCAATTTTAGCTAAAGGCTGTTTTGCTAACATTAGCTAATGAACGGACCAATTTTAGCTAAAGTAGAGGCCCTTTTGCTAACGTTAGCTAATGAACGGACCAATTTTAGCTAAAGTAGAGGCCCTTTTGTTAACATTAGCTAATGAACAGACCAATTTTAGCTAAAGGCTGTTTTGCTAACATTAGCTAATGAACTGACCAATTTTAGCTAAAGTAAAGGCTGTTTTGCTAACATTAGCTAATGAACGGACCAATTTTAGCTAAAGTAGAGGCCCTTTTGCTAACATTAGCTAATGAACTGACCAATTTTAGCAAAAGTAAAGGCTGGTTTGGTAACAATAGCCAATGGAATGACCAATTTTAGCTGACTGACATTGACATTGCCAGTTTAAGCTAATGTAAATTTTTGTTCTTTTGCTACCTTAGCTAGTGAAGAAACAAATCTCATGCAAATATTCAGTTTTTTGTTAATTTTACAGAGTGTAAGCACCAGTTTTAGATCATGTAAAGTTGTCCAGTCCAGAAGTTCAAAGCTTTTTTGAATTTGCTTGCATTTAAGAACAGATGGCAGCAAATTAGTTAATTAAAACTGATTGTAATGCTTTATTATATTTCCTGCACATTAATGAATAAACACTGATTTGTCATTTGCACTGTAGGTTGATTCTGAGGTAATGCCTCAGTAAATGTGACAGAAGGTCCTGATCTGCTGGAGTGCATAATTACTTGGATAAGTTACAGGTGGAAACATTCAAACTGCTTTTCCATTATTTAAAGCTTTTCAAAGACACCAAATCTGCCAGTAAACTTTTAACTCAAGGAGAATAACGATTAGCTCATCAACTAGCCAGCAGATTCATTTAGTAAGGGCATGCCAATGCTAACATGCTAACAGTAGTTTCTGATACATTAGTGTGCTGTCAAACAACCAGACAGTGTTGGAAACGATATAATATGAACCAGATACTTTTAGGACCAGTTTATTTTGTGCAAATTTTAAACTGAAACTACCACATTAAAATAAAAAATGTCAGTGTCCCTTTAAACTTCTGCTGTGTGGGCGTCACAGCTCAGTCAGAGTACACCTGATGCTAAATAGTGTACGTGCGGTACGTGGTTTTTTAACTGTATTACTAATCAACGTGAATGTTGTAACAGTCCGGAACATTAGCCACTGAGTAGTGCTGTAACCTCTTTATCTACTCTATCTACATATATATTGTTACCTGTAATCTGTACATAAACACTGGACATAAAAACAATGGCGCTCTGACTCATGTTGTCTTGGACTCTGACTGACTGATGTGTGACCAGATAATTGTACAAAGGCTTCAGAATCATTATATTTAACGGTTAGTTTTATGGATATGTATGAAACCACATGTTCGTGTACACACAGTACTGTGAGTAATCTTGACTTTGTTAAAATAACGAAGCTTTCAAGCTGCTGTAGTGGAGCTGATTTGTGTCAGAATATTTAAAGCAAACTCCGGGAACACTCTTCATTTCTATAGACAGACAGATAAAAGAAATGCTGAATGAGAGATTGTGTTGAAGTGACGTCATGACTTCGGCTCGTTATTATGCAGGCTGCAGGACACACCGTGCATCCTAGCGTGTTACACATGTAGTGTTTTTGTGCCATAAACCAAACCGAACTTTAGGCTAACTATACAAACCAAGCAATTTGACACTTAAACTGTATCAAAAATAAAATACAGTCACAACAAACACGATATCAGATACATTTTATTGAAGCAGGTTAATGTGAAGTGTCACAGCAGCAAAACAAAGTACAACAACATTAGCACTGTGTGGATAACTTACCGTTAAACACTAGAAAACTATATATACCAGTGGTTCCCAACTGGTCCAGTCACAAGGTCCAGATTTCTCTTTAGTCATTCGTTCAAGGTCCACATAGTTTAATATATTCAGCGTCATACTTGCGTTTGGCCATGTCGTCGAGCTAGTTTTCTGTCTCTGTCAGGTAGCTGTCTGTTAGTCACTCACTCTACAGCAGGAAACAGCACTTACAAATGAAACCTCTGGGCAGGAAATTCACTGCACTGTTTTTTACAAATTTGACACGTTTTTGAGTCACTAGCTATGTTTCCATCCAAAAGTGATTCGAATCATTGGGAAATGCACATTAAAAGAAATACGAATCCTGTGTGTTTCCATTAAATGTACGGTTTTGGACCTTGTCCACTTTTGTGTCGGGATCGGCTGCAGGCTGACTTGGCAGAGATGGCCGCCATCTTGTTTTTACATCGATTAGTGTATTGTGCAAATTATCCTTCTGCACGTTCAATGACAAAAACCTTGTTACGACCTTTACTTCCTCCGCCAGGGCCACTAGATGGCACAATAAAGTGTCCATGACTGAGGACAACAGGTCTAAGTACAGTAGAATGATGTATAAGGTCAAGTAAACCCAAAATGAGATGTCCTCATACAGTATGAGGACACGGGGTCTCAGGAGGCTTGGTAGAACATAAAATAGTTTAAAAAATAAAAACACACCAGATAGTTTTAATTGATTATATTTTGGATCAGTAATTTAAATCTGCAATGTCATGGTCAGTGGTTTAAAAAACAAAGTGCAGCTTAAAGTACAGTGTACAGAAATTTGCACAGACTGACTGACTGCTCACGCTGACTGTTGTGTGCTCACTCTGAGGATTGGTTTTGAGTAACTCCAGTGAGTCATGATGGTGAAATTACTTCATGTCTGGATATTAAGCTGTCGTTCCTAGAAACTTTCTGTCATAATAGAGGAGAGAGTGAGACAAAGGGAGTGCAGAGGGGAGCAGGAAGGAAGGAAAGAGGTGTGGATGCCTAAAAGTAGCTGCAACCCACTGAAACAAAAGCGGTTTGGCTTTTAACTCGTAACGCTGCAGACAGAAGAGTTAACTTTATACAGGAGAAATATAACCTCTCTGTTAATGGTGTTTTAGCTTTTGAGCTGCAGGTAGTGAACGTTCTGACTCTCTTTTTTTGTCTTGTGAAGTATTTCAGAAACGTGAAGCATTTTGCCTGAGAATGTAAATTGAATGCTTCAAGGTAATCTATTAAAACAGACATGTCAACGTGTACGCAAGAGAAACAGAAGACAGAAAGTAAAGTCCCTCCACCTCCCCACATAGACACTAAGAGGCTGCTGCTGCGGGTGTGTGTGTGCAAATTAAGACTTTCTTCTTTTCTTTTCTCTTCGAAGCCTCTGTGACATTTGAACATGTACTCCAATAATATGACATCATCAGTCTCTTCCTCTCTCCTCTTCCTACTTAGCGCATGTCTCCGTCTCGGCCTCTTTCAGTCGGCTCTCTGGCTCTGTCACTAATTCAAAAACAGATTTCAGGATGTATTTTTCAGTCAATAAAACTGTAATAAATCCAATAATATAAAGAATACACACACACACACACACACACACACACACACAGGCTGGTGTGTGTATGCTGGGACTGTTTAAAGGCTCAGTGATGGATGTGAGCCACTGCTGCTGTGTTAGCTTGTGCTAACAGGGCAGACACTGACCACTGCAGTGAGAGAATCTGCTCCACAGACGGTCCTTCAGCGCTGCGTCTAACCTGTTTAACAGCAGAAAGATGTTTGCTGATCTGGTGGGGAGTCAGGTGGTCCGGGATCAGACCACTTGTCTTCCTCTGAAACTGTAAAAGACGTCCACACCAGTGACGACATGTTTGTCTCTCTCGTCAGTGTGCTGTGGTTGTTCTTCCTCTCTGTCTTTCTTCAGGGAGTGCAGTCAGTTACAGTGTGGGCTCCATGCTTATGCTGCGTTCGTTTTGTACTCGGAGGTCGGAAGTCGGAAGTGGGAATGACGTCACCTCTGTACTCGGAGGTCGGAAGTCGGAAGTGGGAATGACGTCACCTCCAAGTTGACAACAGTTTTTGCGTTCTAGTTGACGATGGTGGACAAGTTGGAAAAAAACATGGACGCCTGCAAGAAAGCCTTTGTTGCCCTTGCACTTTCGGAGTATAGACAGCTTCAAAACCATCATGCACTCCAACTGATGAACGCCGCAGATGAGGCTGACCTAATGTAAAACAAATAAGATAGAATTGCTATAAACAGTACTTTAGCAGAGTGTTTACTCACTATG
>NC_065529.1:12356380-12362514 GCF_006386435.1 Epinephelus moara
TCTGTCTGTCCCACGTTTTTCTACTCACTGACGTGGTCAATCTATGTGAAACTGCACATAGGCATTGAGGACTGGCATAGGTAGAAGGTGACAAAGCTACCAGTGGCTATGGACTGGTACACATTAATGCATATTTCCCATTATTGGCGGATAATTTATCGCCCGATATATATCTTTATCCTTAGTTCAAAGTGAGTAAAAGAGCTGCAGTGTGGTGTTGATTCTCAGTTGGATTGGCACCACTATCACCCAGTTATTTGGTTCAATGACAATATAATATATATACTTTTTAATGTGTCTTCAGAACCATAAATCAGAAACCAAAGACGATGTTAATTTGGAGCCCAAACTAAATTTACACCTGAGAAACAGATGGAGCCGCATCAAAAGACGACGCTGTCATGAAAAGAAAGAGAGCAAACGTTAAACTCCAGGACGATCTCGTCTCAGTGGGAATTAATCAAACACTCGTCTCTATTTTTAACATCTACCTCTGCTGCTGGTGCGGCTAGGTGTGCTGCCATTGTAGTTACAGGCCTATTTATAGCCTCCATCCAGGCAGAGTTGGTGTTGTCGTGCCTTTGCAGTGACTCACAGAGCTGTTGGCTTGATTGAGGAAGTCCGTTAGTGACTCCCAACCTCGACACTATAGAGTCTGACCGACACACAGACAGACAGACAGGAAGAGAGACAGACAGCTGAGGGTGAGACAGGCAGGGAGTCCAGAGAAAAGAGAGGAAAGACTGAGTTTGAAGTCTGAGTTGAGGATGGACATGAGACCGAGAAGAGACGACGAACAAATCAGATGAAATATCTGGAGAAAAATCAAAATCGTCTGACAGGGATCTACTCTGTCTTTCTAAGATACATTTAAATTTCCAGCTGCTTCGTTTCCACTGACTTTAATTTTCCAAACGGACCTCAAAGACAAAAGAAAGGAATATTTTCTGGCTCTAAAGGGTGAATATAAAGTCACGTCTTCTACCTCATCCTCAGGATTATGGTGGAGTTTGTTCTGCTTGAAGATCTGAAGGACGATCAAAATGCTGAAATGTAAAGTTCACTTTTATCTCTGCTGCCTGTGGGTCACCTCTCTGCTGCTGCTCTGGGTGAGTCTGCTCCCATTTCCTTTAGTTCACATGTTTATGTTCCACAGTGTAAAGTTTCAGATGCAATTCAAGTTATTCTGTGAAACAAAAAGTGAAAATAATTTTTATGAGTTTAAATGGTTAAAAGTCGACACGTTTGCATGCTGCTGCAGTCGAGCCTCATCTTAAGGGACAGTATTAATATTTTAGTATTTAAAATATCTATTGTATTTTGTCATTACACCAGAAAAAGTATCTCTGTCAAAACAAAGCCGCAGCTTTACATCAAAGAATCCATCAGCCACCACAGTCCATCATTACTTATTCACCATGCTTCCAAAATTAAACATTAGTTCCCGTCATATTTGCATGCAAGTGTAGAATATAATACAATAAATAAGGTGTTTTTATTTACCATCATACACAGGAGTTAAGTTGAAGAGAGAAAGAGAAAGTAAGATGTTTCCCTCTGATGAGATGCTGTGTCGTAAAGAAATGTCAAAGAAATGTTTGTCTTCATAAAAAAATCAATGAAAAATCAATCAAAATTAAAAAGACTTCTTTATAGGGTATAAAATGTTTCTCTTGTGAGCTGCACACACGGGAGCGAGCTATCTACAAGAGGATTTTTCCGGCTGTGCATTTTAGTGCAACATCTGTTTCACTAAAGAGAAATTGAAGTCATGTTGTATCAGGAGAGACGTCAGAGATTCGGTCCAAAGTATACCGGAGTGCACAGACTTGATGGTGAAGACTAACGTTTCAGCACCTGGTGCGTCTTCATCAGAGTCAAACAGTGCAGAGACTGGCGCAGGGTGCACCAATATACGATAATAAGAAAGAGAAAAGGAAATGTAAATACATAAATGCCTTTTCAGGACATGTTATCAGTAACCACATCCATCCAGTCAAAGTTTGGACCAAATCTCTGAAGTCTCCTGATACAAGCCTTACTGTGAGAGTCCTGATGCGTGTTAAACGTCTTTCTGAAGTCATTCAGTCAACATCTTCTCCTTTAACTAGGGATAAAAAGCTTGTCTCGAAAAGAAATCGTTATTGTTAAAATGAGCAAAAACATGCTTGATGCTCAAACATTGTCAGAATTGATAGACCATGTTTTCTTGAAGGCGAATCTAAGATGTCGGACGTACAGTATTTATTCTAGCAGGACAAGTTCCCGTTTTTTGTAACCTGGTTTGGTGTCTAGGTAAGAATTTTACTTGTTGCTAAGGTCAACTCATGGCCCATGGGGTTTGGTTGGCGGCCATCTTGATGTCCACGCTAACGGCGAAAAATGCTGATTTTCGTAACTCCTGAACCAGACGGCGCACAAAGACAAACAACGACACGTTTTCATAAGATTCTGACGCCAGGGATCAAATGGAAACTGTCCAGAGAGCTCACCAGAGTTCTTGTTGCTGCTGTTTACCTTCCTCCTGATGCAAACTCAAAACATGTTTTTGTTTTGTCTTCCTTGTGACGTCTAAAGGGACCACATCCTGCATTTTGTTGATGACAATAAATGATTCTTGAATCCTTGAGTTGAGGTTGACACGAAAACTGGGTGAAGAGAGAGAGTTTAATAACATACAACAAAATCCTCTGATAGAATTTAACCAATAATGATAAGGTTATACGGTATGTCCCTAATCCGTCTTATTTGAGGATACTTTGTAGTTACAAAACAAAACTTTGTTGCAGTAAAGAAATATGGTTAGAAAGATTACCTCTGGCTGTAGCAGCTCGGCTTCGCTTCATCAGCGCCTGTGTACACTATTATGCTGTTAAATTAAAGCATCTGTATGAAGAATTGAAGGTGCCCCCTAGTGGTCGTGTGGAAAAGCACCTTATGCCAAACAGCAGCGCACTTTTATTTAAAATTTAAAGTAAATGATGAATAGTTTTTTTATTATCCTAATGAAATGACTCAAAAACACGTTCGTACTGCCGATCCAACTGAGAATCAACACCAAACTGCAGCTTTAACCAAGTTTTAGCCAGATTAATCTCATAGTTTTGGTTTCCTGTGGGCTCATGCTCCAAGAGCTAGTTGTACGCAACCTGCTGCACGAAAGTTAACAAAAAGCTTACTGTACGCTACTTTCCCAAAACCAGAATGACTCCAAAGATCTGATTTACTGTGCATGTTGTTTCTTTATAGCTTGTCACCAGTCGAGTTTGGACAAAGTTTAGGTAGTTTTCCGTCAACAAATAGCGCCAATGCTAACTGCTGCTTAAACTACAATGTGTTTTTTAATGCCTCAGTGTCAATGACAGCCGTCACTGGGTTGTCCGTCCATCCCAATTTTATGAACGCATTATCTCAGGAACACCTTTAGGGAGTTTCTTCAAATTTGGCACAAACGTCCACTTGGACTCAACAATGAGATTAGATTTTGGTGGTCAACAGTCAAAGGTCACTGTTACCTCACAAAACATGTTTTAGGCCGCAACTTAAGAATTCATACAGGTGATTGTCGTTGCACCAGTGATGAAGCACTTCGTCAGTCCTCTGTACTCCTGTAAAAATAATCTCTGAGGCAAGTTTCTTTCTAGAAGTTATTCACTGGACTCTTGCCTGTCAATATTTTGCTTTAAAATACACTTAATACCTTTAATTTAAGTCTTCACTTCATACAGTATATTAAAAAGTCTGGCGTGGATGTTAACTACAATTTTGACTGGTGTAAGCATGTAAGTCGGACTTTGAGTTGTTGGAAGATGGATTTTTTTTTTTTTAAACTTTAGATGGAGCTAGCAGGAGGCTAGCAATTTCCCCCTGTTCCCAGTGTTTGTGCTAAGCTAAGCTAAACATGACATGGATCTGTCTCTATACTGGACTCACAGAGACAGAGAAGAGAGAGGACCAATGTGCTGATGTCCGGGCATCTTGCAGGATCTCACAGTGTGTTACACTGATACTTAGGCAGTTTCATTTTCCTCTGTCATTTCCTTCACTTCCTGTCTGACTGTCTCACTATCTGTCCGTCCGTCTCTGTCTTCCCTGCAGCATTGTTCCTCTCTAAACTCCCTGAACCTCATTATCAGTGATGAATGATTTTATTTTCTGCACTGCTTTACAGCATCAAAGGTTAATACAAGCACACACACACATGCACATGCACATGCACAAGGTCAAAAGTTGGTTGAACCCAAAAAGTGATAAAAACACACAGTAACTGTCCTTGAAATAGCCGCAGCTGATAAACTACCAACTACCATCCATTTGATGGTTCCTGGCAGCGACACAAAAGATCCATTGTTTTTGGTTTTACAGATTTTATCTGAACAATATCTAGATATTTTTTAAAGCAGTATATTTAATACATTTTTAGTTTTGGCAATAAAGATTTGTCGTGTTCGCTGTTTCCAGATAAAGCCAGATAAATCATGGCTAACTTTTCTTTGGGTAGACGAAGGCGGTGCAACACCTTGAATTGCAGGAGGCCATGTGTGAGAATGTTCTCTTTCAGACAGTGATGTCAGATTGAACTCCTTTGAACTACAGGTTTTTGATGGCAAATCAAAACTTTTCAAAAGTCTATCAGTTCTTCATCTTCTTAATGTTTGTGGTCTTGTTTCCTCGTCAGGATGTGAGCAGCGCAGCTCCCACAGAGGCCCAGTCCATCCCATGTAGCATCTCTGTGACTGAACCAGTATCCAGTCTGGACTCCATCTCACTGACCGTCAGCACACCTGGACGGGACTGCTCCTTCACTGTGACATCACCAGACACCGGAGCAGACGGCGCCGAATGTAGAAGAAGAACAGGAGGAGATGAGGAGATAGAGACTAATGAGATTGGAGGAAAGGAGCAAGGAGAGGAGGAGACAAAGAAGGAGGAGGAGGAGGAGACGGGAGCTAATTATCTGGGAACAAACCAGCTAGGAGTTGAGGATGGAGGGAACAAGGAGACAGGAAGTGTTTTCACCTGCGTGTTGGATCACCTGGAGCCTGGAACCACCTACCTGCTGCAGGTTCAGTCCCAGAAAGACGAGGAGACAGCAAACATCACCGTGAACACCAGTAAGTCCTCACCCAGTCCACACATAAACCAGTCAGTGTGTAGACAACACGCTCAAGGTCCATGTCCTGACTTGTTCTGAAGCGTTCGTCAGTGTCACACAGTCTCCATCGCTCTTTCAAACTGGGTGCAAACTATTTTGAAATGATGTTTGAACGCTGTTCGTCACATGTAAATCCACTAACCTTGAAGTCCAGGCGTCACAGGTTAACGCCACCCTTCCTGCTGTACTCAAAGATTCCTCAGCTTTATGCTTCACTTCTCTGTAGAGCTTGGGTACGGCTGTGAGGGGGCGGAGTCACATACCTGGGTTCACGTGTTTTTAGCATGTAACAAAAGCCTTGGTTTCAACAGGTGTATGGACGCAGATCTTCGCACATGAAGAAGGTGATGGACTGTGTTATTTTCTTTCTTTCTCACAGTTGATGGTAGTTGTGTCGAGCTCAGTGTGTCCTGTGTTGATTTTTAGCGTTAGCTTGGTTGACAGCAGCTAATGCTATCTCTGGATGGTGGCGTGAGGTGAGCCCTCATGTTCGTAGTATCCCCAGAGTATTTTATTCTCATATGACACAGCTGTAAATCACATGTCATATCCAAGTCCTCCTTCTGTGTTAGAAAATCCAAAATAAGTCCAGATGTTTGATTTAAACACTGACAGCACATTTCTGATTTCTGTCTCTGGTGCCTCCATCTTTAGCCCCTTTTACACTGACAGATTTTCAGTGAATGTTGGGCCGTTTTGCCGGCAAGCTGCGAGCGTTTAGACACACAGAGCCGGATTGGTGAGTTGATCCGAGGTGCCCAATTTCCCGCCTCGTAGGGTAGACATATTGGCAGAACCTTTTTAGTTTAAACAGAACGAGGTGCCCTTCCGCCACGGGAGGGGCTGTTGATGACTTGTGGGAGGAGCTGTTGATGACGCTGCACGTGCGAGCCACTGGCAGTGGATATACAGGAAACAGCTGATAGCAGGAATTAGCGAGCAGCTAGTAGCAAGAGGGAAACACAAACCTGACAGACAC
>NC_065529.1:12362568-12366182 GCF_006386435.1 Epinephelus moara
CTTTCCTGCAAATTTGCACAACTCCTGTTTAAAAAGGGCTCATGTTTCGATGAACTTCCTGCTAAATGCCGCTGACTGAGAAACTAAACATCAGCACCATCTAGTGGACAGAAAAAGCAACTGATTTTATTATTCTGGTACCAAAAGTTGTAATAAAATGTGCAAAAATTGATAATGTTTATAATATAAGATCGACACTTGGCGTCCGTGTATCGACACAATATGGCCACGCAAAATATTGTGATACTATGCTGTATCGTTATTTTCCCCACCCCTATTTTTGACCAAATACGAACTTTAAATGAGTCGAGGTGCTTTGTAGCAAGCCCATGACGACGTAAATTTGTCAACAAGAACTTTAACAGCAATTTAATGGTGACCTGACAACAATGTAGCTGGTTATGCTGTTGCTATGTTGCTCGTAGTGTGAAGACTACATTAAAAAGACAGACAGTTATGAAGGAAGTTCTGATGTCTTTTACTTAACCAAAAGGATCTGAGTGTGTTTTCCACCTCAGATATTTAAAAATAGACCGATCTCCTGGATCACCTGTACAAACCTGCAGCGTTAAACGTTGGAGCTTTTAACAATATTTAGTCAAAATGTCTTTTGTTTTCTGTTGTGTTCTATTGTTTCCATTGTCTCCTCTGACCTCTCGTCTTTTGAAGTGCAAGAACACGACTTGACCTCCTTGTCGTGTTGAGTCTGTGTGTGTGTGTGTGTGTTCGTGTCTCAGAGTTAATGTCATGTAGCTTCCCCTCTCTGTAGCTTTTTGATTAGCTACAGGAACCACAGCCCTGCTGAGAGAGAGTGATAGAGCAGTAACAGTACATGTACGTGTGTGTGTGTTGTGGCTGCACGCTGGCCGGTGTCCAGAACAGAAGTTGGACCCTCAGTGTGTATTTCCATCGTGGGCAGAGCTCTGGGTTCAGCCATTTCCTGCCTC
Organism: Epinephelus moara; assembly: GCF_006386435.1. Taxonomy (NCBI): domain Eukaryota; kingdom Metazoa; phylum Chordata; class Actinopteri; order Perciformes; family Serranidae; genus Epinephelus; species Epinephelus moara. Next base: position 12,363,516 of record NC_065529.1, read on the forward strand.
CATTGTTTCTTTGTTCTGTGGGAAGCACTGGGAAAGGGCGTGAGGGTGTGTAAAAATGTGTTGTGTGTGTGTGTGTGTGGAGGAAACAGGGTGTTACTGCACCCAGTCGAGTCCCGACAGTAAACCTTCTCAGCAATGCAAAACACTTGTTGTGTGGTGTTTGTGGTTTCTTATCTTTCGAGGCACTCTGACGGTGACATCCACCGACCTTTAGAGTTCACACGACCTCTGCAGGTTTGTTTTTACCTGTTTCAGGTCTTCAAGGTGCCGACACAAGTGTCAGTTGCTTCCTTAAAGGGACAGTTCACCCTAAAATCAAAAATACATATTCTACCTCTCACCTGGAGAGCTGTTTATCAGTTTAGATAGTTTTGGTGTGAGGTGTAGAGTGTTGGAGATATCGGCCGTAGAGGTGTCTGTCTCCAAAACACTAGTTGGCAGTGGAGGTTTCTGTGAAGACACACATTAAACACACATTAAACACACAGTAAACATGGCTTAATAGAGACAGTTTCAAACACAAGTACACAAATCTATAACTCGCAGCATTCACAGACAAACACTTGTCTTTATCTGGACACATTTTCCCCACAAATACAATATGCTAACGTAATTAGCACAAGCCTATGGCATTTTACATTGTATAAATTAGCCTAGCAGCTAGCAGACTTTCTCTCTGCTCATATGAAGCCAGGATAAATCACACACAAGACTTAAAATGTTATTTTTGTGGAGGCTTTATTGTCTTCACAATTTATTGTTTCTTATCTGTGAAATTAAAGTAAATCAAAGCTTTGTTTCCACTGAGGGAAATGGTTTCAGCTTACAGAAACAGACAGGACGTCTGCGTCACTGTGACGTGGAGTTACATATCTGGGAAGGTGCACATCGGTTCGACGCAAAAGTATAATCCCGCTTAAGAGGATAAATATCAAAATTTTTCACATTAACCAACCCCTTTGTTAAGCATTTCTAAGAAGTATAAAAACCTTTCATAGAACATTTTAACACATTTAGTTGTAAGGTTGTCACTTGATTACAATCATTACAACTCATTGCAACTTTACAGGTCTTGAACGATTGAATTGACTGATACCTGCAGTATATCGGACAAAGTCGTTAAACATTGTGATGAGAGTGCTGCAGGAATGAGATGTCAAGGTGCTGTCAAGATACAGTCGACGACCGACATGTTTGCTGCTGTCTATAGTCACTTCTTCAGTATTTTTTGCACTTTGAGCACTCTTCTTTTTGTGCACGCATGTTCTAAATAAACTGACCTTTTAATTTGCATCTCAGCCTGTGAACCTTTTTTGTTGCTGTCCAGTAGCATTGGTGTTTGAGTATCTCCTCTGCTGCCCTCTCCTGACAAATATGTTAAAAATCACTTAGAAATATCCTTCATTCTGCTTTCAATTGAAATATGGACGGGAAATGTGCCTTAAAAACCAAAACAAGGAGCTAAAAGAGGCTAAAAGGCTCTGCAGAGCTGCAGAGTTTGTTCGTCACAAACTGAAGTCCATCCAGAACTCTTTAGATGATTTAAACTGTCACTTCCCTCAAAGCTCAGACACAGAAACATCAGCAGAGCGTCTGCAGACACTCAGTGTTTGTTTGTCTCCGTGTGGCACTCAGGGCAGAGATCTCAACGCCTGATTATATTGTTCAACCTGAGCTTGAAGCACCAGTGGCGACACGGTGGCACAAACACACACACGCACGCACACACACGCACAGGCATTGTGGGAAAACCTGAGCTCTCAGACAGGCGGATGGCTTGAAGAGAGGCAGGGGAGTGGGAGTGTCAGCAGGACTCCCACAGCGCTCTGACTTTGATGACAAGGCCACAGGTTGAAGCGGTGGATCCTTTTCCTGCAGGTCGACTGAACCTCATGTTCAAAACACATTCATCACTTTAAAGGAACAGTCCCACTGTTTCAGGACGCAGTAAATTCAGAGATGAGACGGATGTCCATCCTCTCGTCTGACTCCAGAAATATCCTCCTCACAAACAATTAACAGTAGCTCCTCTGATCAGTTTTATGCTGACTGTGTTTCAGGCCAGCTGAGGGAGTTTCATGGGGTTAATCACAACGAAGAAAAGTCAAATGTTGGGATATTTTTAAAATATATTTATATATGTGATGTATTACGTATTATTAATTGCAACAGTAACAGGACACATTACTTGCAGACTGAGGAGCTACAGCCCGTCACAGACATGAAAAACATTACTGTCTTCATCTGTTTATTAAGGTGATGTTTTTATGCCTCTGTGCCTGAGATAGCCATGACTGGAGGCATTATGCTTTTGGTTGTCTGTCCTCTTTAAATTTGGCACAAACATCCACTTGGACTCAGAAATGAACTGTTTAGATTTTGGTGGCGAAAGGTCAAAGTTTAAAGCCACTGTGACCTTGTGTCCGTCTCATTCTTGTGAACGTCTCAAGAAAGGCCTTGAGGGAGGTTCCTTAAATTTGGCACAAACGTGGGCCACGTTTGGCCACCCGCTGAAGTCCCGCCCTACCACCTCCAGTTGCAGTTTTCAACACGTCCTTTACTAACTTTTGCGGTGTTTGATCTTGCGGGGATGTAGCCATTTTTCTGCCTTGGTTCGCGTCCTGTAGGCGATATTTTTGTGGGCGTGTTACACCAAAACCTGTTTCC
>NC_065529.1:12366608-12383645 GCF_006386435.1 Epinephelus moara
TCTTCTGTGTGTGAAGCATCCATGTTTTCACTGACATGGATGGAGACTGTCAGAGACACTGGACTGGTGGGCGGAGTCATACAACCACAGGGTGGACTGGTGGGCGGAGTCATACAGCCACAGGGTGGACTGGTGGGCGGAGTCATACAACCACAGGGTGGACTGGTGCGTGGAGGTGTACAGCTGTGAGGTGGTGATTCTAATATTTGTGATGAAGTGGTGAAGGAACTGAAGTGTGCTCCATTTAAATAAGTAGGAACAAAACAAAGGTTTTATTATTACTTATTAATGTGTTCATCACTTTGATTTTACAGCAGGTAAAGGTGGCGCTCATTTTAATCACTGTAAATAGGCCTACAGATTTGCACTCCATCACTGTCCTTCAGACAAACTGTAAGTGTCTGTTAATGATGATGAAGGTAGAAAAGTGTTTCCTGGTCTCACACAGGCTGCATGAGTGATGGAGTTTAAGGCTTATTGTCTGACTGTGTGTGTTTGTGTTTTGTGTTGTATCATCAGGGCCGTCAGCGGTGAGCGACCTGACAGTGACCTCCAGGACATGTAGCAGCCTTGGTCTCTCTTGGCAGGCCGGCCCGGGCAGGACGCAGCGCTTCAGGCTGCAGCTGTGGGACCAGACAGGTACGTCCTCCATGTTTTTACCACAGCTGGTTTATAACCGGACATCATGAGGAGCTGTCACGTTAAAGACTCATCCCGAAAACCTTGTAACATGATCTGACACTTATACAGAATGCACTAATAAACACTAATAAAACAGGCAAATTATACAAGAAATGATCTAAAAAAAAAAAGGGGTTGCTAAACACAGTTTTCGACGCTAAACCCCAAACTTCAACCTGAAGTGTGCAAGTTATCATTTACACAAAAACCTGCTGCAGATATTCATAAACCTCAGAGGAGTAATCCTGGTGTTTCTGTTGACATCTTGATGTTGTCAGGATGTTGTTTGATCCAAATCTTTATCATGTCTGGTTGTTATGAACATTGCAACCTCATCGGGGCGCTAACGAGACATCACAGTGTCTTATTTACAGTAACAGTGTGTGGAGGACGATAAAGTTCTAATCAAAAGGAAAAACCTTCACACTACAAAATTAACACACAAAGACTCATAAAAGTCGATTTAGAGGTTTAATTTATTTTGGAATCGTGCAGAAAACAAATGTGTCGAGCTCTTAATACTCTTTAAAACCAGGAAGTACTTTAACTATGTTTATCTTTATTTTGTTTTTGCACGATAATATATTGAAAGTGGAAACTTTAGTGTTTGAGCAGCAGACGCTTATCTGACTGCTGTCGTGTTTCCTCCTTCAGTTCAGTTCAGTTTGTGCAGGTGAGAGTGACGACGAGAGGTGCAAAGATACAACATTTACTGAAGTGGTTCTGTTCAGTAGAGTTTATAGTTCTGGTGTCTTGATTAATGTTTTTAGAGTATTTCTTTTCCTAAACTTCGGGGGTATATTTCTGTTTACTTTACAGTATTTTTTTTTAATTTCTTTTTCTTTATTTTCTCTTATTTTAACTTTTTTCTGTCTTTCTTTCACCCTGTGCCTCTGTAATGTCCCATGTTTTGAAATGCTTTACTTATTTTCCTTTTCAATCCTTTTCAAAATCACCTAAAAAACCAAACTCAACTGTTCCTCACTCACACGTTCACTGCCTATATTTCTATACTTTTACTTTGATAAAAAGTTTGAGCACTTCCTGTGCTGAAGGACGACATTCACCAAATATGAAACTCCAAAATAAAATGTAAAATAAAATGTATGAGTACAGTCGTGTGACCTTTGACCTGTGTCTGCAGGTCTGCTGAGGAACGAGACGTTAGAGAGCACGGCGACGCAGCACACACTCCTTGACCTGACGCCTGGACGACTTTACAACGTAACCATGGTTACGGAGGCCGGTGGGCTGCAGAACAGCCAGACGACGGAGGCTCAGACAGGTACGGAGAGAAGAAGAAGAAGGAGGAGACAGGACGGAAGTAAAGGAAATACTGCAGGAAGTAAATCTTATTTCTAAATCTCCTCCTAGCTCCCGCTGCTGTTTCTAACCTCACCGTCGACCACAACGACAGCACAAGCGTGTTGTTGTCATGGCAACAGCCTGAAGGCGACCTGGACGTGCTCATCGCCACTGTGTTGACCAATGGCACGAGCCACGGGGAGACGATGCTTCCCCCGGACGCCACGGAGGTCACCATTGATCAGCTGACTCCTGGCTCAGCCTATCAGGTCGCGGTGACGTCTATGAGCGGCAAACTGACGAGCCAATCAGAAATGACTGTCAGGACAGGTGAGGTGTTGTCCTCTTCCTCTCTTTTTCTCTTTCGTTGTTTCTTTTCTTCATTCTGTCTTTGTCGTGTCTCCAGCTCCAGCGGCGGCGTCCCTCCTGTCCTTGTCGCCCGCCTCCTCCGGTGGCCTCCTACTGTCTTGGACGCCCCCCACTGGCCACTTGGAGAGCTACACACTGTTCCTGTTTGATGGCTCCCAGCAGTTAGTCAGCACCACTCTGGAGCGAGAGGCAGTGAACTTCAGCTTCCCTGGGACGGGACTAACGCCTGGGAGACTGTACAGAGCTGTGCTGAGAGTGGAGAGTGGAGGACTGACGGCAGAGAGCAGCTGTGACGGACGAACAGGTCAGAACACTGCAGGAGTGTACAACAGAAAATATATTCATGATATAACGATATACAAATATATATTTTATAAGTGCAGAAACATACGATAAAAAATATTCTCCACCAGAGAGACACTTGAACCTGACCTCACCTGAGCTAAAGTACTTCCTGTCTCTGCAGTTCCGGCTTCAGTCTTGGACCTCCACATACGACACGCGGACGAGACCTCACTCAGCGCCATGTGGAGCCACGCCCCCTCTGGGTCACGTGACAACTACTTCCTGACCATTCGCCACGGTAATCAGTCATTTGAGATTTCATAGATTAACTGAATCATTTCGGCGTCTGTCACTCTCCGATAACATATGGGAAGAAAATACAAAAAAAATATATGACAGAAAATATGTTTATGTTGCTACAAAAATATTTAATGGAAAACATTTATGTTACTGCAGAAATACACGACAGAAAATATAAAATATAAAGAAAATATAAATGTGAAAATAAGAATAAAAATATGAAAGAAAACACTAATACTATCACAGAAATATAAGACAGAAAATAAAAATGTTACCACAGAAATACAGAAACACTCGATGATATCTTGTATTTATCTTGCAGGTAACATCACTGTGGATACCAGAGAGGTGGAGCCAAACATGAGGGAGTGCACGTTCAATGTGCTCACACCTGGGAGACAGTACACCATCACCGTGACGACCAGGAGCGGGAAACTGAACACCTCCGTGTCAGTGGAGGGGAGGACAGGTGTGTTCTTATGTGTCTGTATCTTAAAGTCCAGAAGTATATCTTAGAGGTAGAAATACATCATCAGGGCGCTTATTTTTCAAACTTTAATGACTTCAGGGACTTTAATTTATTGTAAACGGTTTCAACTGAGCAGGAGAGGAGTTGTTTTAAAATAAACTCTTGTAAATGTTCAGTAATACACCTTACTTACATGTTAACAAGCAGGTATTTGCACTCTGAGGACACAGATTGTATTTACTGTGCAGTTTACGTTTTAAAATGTGAAGTTACACGTTATGGAGTTTTTAAGGGCAGGTACATTGTTTTGTTTTGACATTAAATATATAAAATTTTAGGTCTAAAAAAGGGAAAAATATATGAATGAACATCTACAATAAACAAGAATTTAATGCCTTTTTGTTTTAATGGAGAAAACAGCTTTTCGATGTGGTGAAGGTACACTGTTTTTAAATTAGTAACAATATTATAATAATACAGTTGAATTGAATTGTGTGTGTGTTGCAGTCCCCATGGCGTTGCGTGTCATCACTCTGAGAGGCTCTGGGGTCAACAGCCTCCAGGCATCATGGGAAAAACCACCAGGAGACGTGGACTCGTTCACACTGACTCTGCTGCAGGACAGGTGTGTTTCTAACCAGAGGCTCAGTGAGTCGGGATCTGCGATGTTTTTACTGTCGTTACATATTTTTAACAGCTGTTGACCTCCATCTTTGTTCGTTCTTTTAACTTCATGTCCAGAAGTTTAACGTCAGTGGTTTTCAACAAAGTGTTTGATTATTTAAAATAAATATGGAGAGTTCAAGGAACAAGTTGTTGTTTTTATTGTTCTGGACTCTTCTCAGATCTGTGCTTTTATTGTGAAACATTTGAGACCTCTTTGGGCCTCAGTTATTGAAATGAAGAAGAAGAATGTGTTGTCACAGACACACAGCCCGGAAATACACACTCACACAAACAGGACCCATACATGGAGCATGTGGAGAGATATCAGACTGTTCCCGAGCACTTGTGGCACTTGGTGGTGCCCCAGAGGTGAAGTGGCACCTCTCCAGCTACCAGTCTGTGCTCCATACTATGGGTACTCGAACCAGTGACCCTCAGGTTCCTAACCCAGGTCCCTATGGAGTGAGCTGCTGCCGCCCCCCCAGGAGTAAGACAGACGTCTGAAACTGGGTCAGATGCTAAAAAACGTAGTGAACCAGTGGTTGAACCACACTATGAGGACTATTATTTTGATAGGTCTCATATTTTGACAGCTGTGAGAGCAGATCTGTCTACAGTGAAAGATTCTCCTCAGTGTGGACACTCATCCATCTCTTTTCTTCTCTCAGTGTGGTGGTTCAGAACCACAGCGTTCCAGTCGGCTCTTCTTCTCTGCTGCTGGCTGGTTTGATCCCCGGCTCCCTCTACAGGCTGCAGGCCGCCACCGTCAGCGGGGGGCTGCAGTCCAAGAACATCAGTCTGGACGGACGAACAGGTGAGTAAACACGTGGTGCAGTTAATAACAGTTATGTTATTAATAAATACACTGGAGAAGAACTGGAGGAGTTTTATGATTCTTCACTGGTTGAATCTAAACTTAACAACACGTACAGATCAATACACTAAATTTATTCAACTACTATTATTGTCATTGTTACCAGTATTTTAATTATTATCTCTCTATGAATAGTCAGGTTTTTTAAGGTAAAGTTATTTTTTTATGGGTCTTAAATTTATTAATAATTTCATCTGATGTTTCCTTTTTTCCTGCAAAGAAATGCTCATTTTAACCCCAAATAAATGTTTATTAATTATTGATGGAAACTTTAGTGTCCATATATAATAACTAAAATTATTTATATGGCACCTTTCAAAGCACAGTTACAAAGTGCTTTACAAAGCTGAATAAAAGACAAAGGCAGAGGAGGATCAGAAGTCTAGTTTTCTCTCTAAACACTTGAATTATAACATCATCAAAGTTTATTATGGGGTTTTGCCCAATGATGCCAAAATAAAACTGCCTATTCCAGCTTTAAATTTAAGTACTTTAAGGCCAATAGATAATAAAAAGCTTTCAGTATTTCTATGAATTAAAGGGATAGTGCACCCAAAAATGTCCTCACAACACTTGCAGAGATCCAAGGGGAGAGGAGGTAGCAACACAACTCCACCTAATGGAGGCTGACGGCGCCCCAGATTCAAACGTCCAAAAACACATAATTGAAACCACAAAATATCTCCATACTGCTCGTCCGTAGTGATCCAAGTGTCCTGAAGCCCCGACATAAAAAGTTGTTTGGAAAAACGTCACATGAAGGCGGTGCCCATGTCTCACGGTCTCACGCAAGCGCACACACATGAGCGTGGTGCCCAGAGAGGCAGTCAGAGCTACAGGCTACAATGAGGCTAAAAACAGAGTTCAAATGAGGTTTTTCCAAACAACTTTTTATGTCGGGGCTTCAGGACACTTGGATCACTACGGACGAGCAGTATGGAGATATTTTGTGGTTTCAATTATGTGTTTTTGGACGTTTGAATCTGGGGCGCCGTCAGCCTCCATTAGGTGGAGTTGTGTTGCTACCTCCTCTCCCCTTGGATCTCTGCAAGTGATGTGAGGACTCTAAAACTTCACCTGAGCCTCCCTCGGCATATGGGTGAGTAGATAATGGCTGAATTTACATTTTTGGGTGCACTATCCCTTTAAGACTTGACTTCGTCTATGGTCCTTTATTCTTCATAGTGTTAAAATACTGACAGTTATTTATAGAAAATGTCTGAAAAATTAAACAAACTTTATATTTCCAGTTAGATCTTCACTCTTTCGTTGCTCCACATGTCGTGGTGTCAATGGAAAGATTCAAACAGCATTGCTCTGTGTGTCAGCGTGAGATTTACAGCAGGAGAAAAAAAAATCACTAACAAAAGTGAAACAAGTGGAAGTTTGTTTTCTCACGCAACCAGAGCAGTGACTTTTGTTAGCACCTGAGAGACCATAAAAATGTGATGAGTTATATAAGACTGTTTGACTGGCGGTCGGTCAGACTCTCATTGTGTCGAAACAATATTCCCCCTCAGACACATTCAGCTGCTGTTAACAGGAAAAACTCTCTGACCCTCTTCACCAAACAACCAACAGGAGCGTTAGCCAACAGTCACACTACAACTCTCTGATACTGCCCTTTACTGTAAGATCAGAGACGGGCCACAGATGTTTTCGTAACTGTCTCAGAAATTATTTACCTTTATAATTATGGAAAATAACTTAAAACTGTAAAAGACAATAAAGCATTTCTCTTTTTTGAACATAGTCACATGTTAAATGCTCCTTTGTTCTGATACAGCAGGTGATTTCTGCAAAAAAAAAAAAAAAGCATCAAGACGTTGATTTAACAACCTCCTGCTATACATCATCTTTATTACACTGTGATCTTTCACTACTGCATCATGGGAAATTCATCTCTACACACACCTTTTCCCACTTTTAGTATCATCATCATCATCATCATCATCAGTATAAAAAAAAAAGATCACAAAAATAAAACTTCACAGATGGAGACAAATCTGTTTTATCTGAACCTTTATAAAGAACGACATCAGATATACAAATATTTAAAGGTCCAGAGGTCAACTACTCTGGACCTTTAAATATTTATAACACACGTTAACCTAATGTGTGTGTGTGTGTGTGTGTGTGTGTGTGTGTGTGTGTGTGTCAGTAAAAGTGTATTATGTGATAACATCAGAGAGTTTTTAGAACAATGGCCAAAATACCAGAAAGAGGGTTTGAAATGTTCCACACACACAAAGACACTCCCAGTGCTCAAAGACTTCCTGCACACACACACACACACACACACACACACACACACACACACATTCCTGCTCAAAGCACCTATTGTGTTCCCACATAATGGCCCAGTTATTTTCAGGACAGACTGTTTGTGTGTGGGTTCACCTGCCAGCCAATCAGCATGCAGGTTGGCGAAAACAAAAACGCACCCCGCCCCCAGCCCCCTCAGATGACCTCCTATTGGTCGATACAAAGAACTACAGACGCACTGGTCAGATGACTGGCGCCACCAAGTGGGAACATTCAGAAAGTCCTCCTCGTCTTCAGATGGACGTCAGTCTGATGTCAGGACGAGGTCAGTTTATCTCAGCATACAGAGTGGAGACAAAGGAAACAGCTCACCTCGCTCCGTCCACGCCGAGCAGCGACATCAGGGGCTGAAAAGTGACGCCAACGCTGGAGTGCCAAAAACTGCAGTTCCTCTAATGGCCACTTGAGGCTGACTCAGGAGCGAGTCAGTCTCCAAAGACCTCCATGTTGAAACTTTACAGCAGAAATAATAATAATAATAATAAGCAAGCAGGTAGCAGCAAGAGGGAAACACAAACCTGACAGACACTGTGAAGATGAGCAACTGGGGAGACAAGGAATTGCACGCCCTCCTTGTCCTCGCAAACGAAGAGGCCATTAACCGCCAGATGACGGGGACGGTGAAGAACGGGCCGACTTATGAGAGAATCGCCGAAGGACTGACCAGCCGCGGCTTCCCTCCCACGTCACTGTTTACGTCACACGCTGAGCTACACGTTTTGTTACTTGCTCACGCCCCCCATTGCCCCGAAAAAGGCACATTCTGTATAAACAAAAGTAGGCAGACGGCATTTTGCTGCACTCCCCGATTTTGTTTTTATACTGCCAATGCTGAAAAAAGACTGACTGGGCTTTCCTGCAAATTTGCACAATTCCTGTCTAAAAAGGGCCAATATGTCTACCCTACGAGGCGGAAAATTGGGCACCTCGGATCAACTCGCCAATCCGGCTCTGTGTGTCTAAACGCTCGCAGCTTGCCGGCAAAACGGCCCAACATTCACTGAAAATCTGGCAGTGTAAAAGGGGCTAATGTGTCAGGTCCACCCCTCGCTCCTCCACAGCTCCAACCTCGTGGCCAAATATGTTCACTTCTGGCTCCAAAAAACCAAGATGGTGGTGATGAAATACTAAACCTGAGGCTTTAAAATGAGAGCTCACAAACCGATCGGTGACATCAGAGCAGCTACGTCCATTATTTTATACAGTCTATGGTCGACACCAGCACCTCTGAGAATCTCAGAGTAACACATTAGTGACACAAACAGAAATGTAAAAACAGCTCCAGCTCCAAACTTAAAACACAGACCTCCTTGGTAAAAGAGCGAATTCCCCCACATGTTGAACTATTCCACCGACCTGTGGCCATCAAACTGTAACTCCTCCCCCTTCTGTACGGAGGAGGGCTGAACCAAAGGACACTCTGCTTTTCCACCATTTTAGTTCATTTTTATTGACTCTTGTACATCTCTTAGTCCTACTGTTATACTGTGAGGCACTGGTTTTGCTTCTGCCCCTTGAAAACACTTCTTATGTGTATTTTTGAATATTTTCCAGATATTTAAAACTCTGTTGTTTCTAAAACTGGACCCACAGGTCATTGTGTACTCAGTGTTACTGTAGTTTGAAGTGTCCTCTGGCACAAGAATTTCCTTTGGGAAAAATAAAGTTTAATTGAAGTGAATTGAATTAAAGTTTGACAGATTATTAGTGATACTTGGTGAGAAAATTTTAATTTTAATTCCTCCTTTATAACTGATCTCGTCTTCGTCTTTCAGCCCCGGCGTTGGTGTCAGAGGTCACTGTTGCTAACGGCGGCAGGTCGGATGCTCTGCAGGTGTCGTGGCACCCGGCAGTTGGTGTGGTGGACAGGTACCTGGTCCGTCTTCAGGATGGGAGCCAGACCGTCCACACACGGGCTGTGTCCCGCTCCTCGCCACCTGAGTGCTCCTTCAGCTCGCTGGTCGCCGGGCGTCTGTACTCTGTTGTCATAGTGACGAGGAGCGGCAGCCTGGAGAACACCACCACGGTTAAAGCACGAACACGTATGTTTGACATTTATGTGTATTTGTCTTTATTTATATTTCAGTCCACTTTTTATTTCATGTGTATTTTCTTTATTTGTGAATATGTGTTTTATGTACAGTAATATTTTCCATACCAAGGTCACAGCGAAATAATTTAAAACCATACTCTGTGTAGAGTGATGTCATAAAACCTGCATGTTGGTATTTTGTTGTGCCATCTCTCCTGCAGAACCTGCAACGGTGCAAAACCCAACAGCTGTCCACTCTGCAAGAGACGACTTCCTCAAGGTGTGTTTGTCAGAAGTGTCATAACTCACTTTATTCACATACATCTATATCTATATCTATATCTATATATATATATATATAGAGAGAGAGAGAGAGAGAGAGAGAGAGATTTCACCTTTACTATTAAGCAGTATTAGAAAACCTTTTTGCATGTGAGCCCTCAAAACAGACACATTTGTGCTTGTTAACTCTTTTCACAGGTTTTAAAGCATCTTATTTAAAGTGGAAACCTGAAAGATTTCAGTCCCAGTTGATTTGGTGACACCTGTAGTTACTGGAGGGAGCAGCAAAGTGGTTTATTAACACTACAAGTCACAGAGTTTTGGGAGCAGCAACAAACTCTAGTTGCTTTCATGAAGAAGTCAGACAATAATAGACTTTACCATGATTTGATTTTACGCTGCACACTGGAGGAGCTCGTTGACTCGCTGAGTTGGAGGTCTCTTCATCTCACAGCTCGTGGTGGCTGTTCCTGATTGTTCCTACTGTAACATTTCAAACTGACTGGCTGTAAACAAATGCTGAAAATAGCTGTTGTCTTGTTTTGTAGCTGCATTTTTAATGATAGCAGTAAGTGCTGAACCTACTGAAAAACAAACTGCGATTTCTGTGACCCCTTTATGATCAAACTGAATGCATGCTTCGCCAGTTAAAGACTTTTAATGTGAAACTGAAGCAGCAGGAAATGTTCGGTCAGCATCAGCAGTAACTTTTTCATAATACTACAAATATTTATCTGGGCCTCAAGCTCCATCACCACTGTGTCACCTCATCCAGTGATAGATAGTAACTTAACAGATATTCATTTACATTTAAAAATCCTCAAGATTATCACTTTAATGTTAATTTTTTTCCTCAGATTTCTTTTTAAAGTTTTGTTAGAGGACTTAAGAGCTTAAAGTTTCAATATTTTACAAGAGAAAAATTACTGAAAAGATGAAATGGAAATATAAATTATTCTTTCTTACTCTTCAATCATCTTATGACTGCTCAAATTAATCTTGGGACCCAAAGTGGGCTGCAGAGAGTTTCCTGAAAATAACTTTAAATAAAGAGAAAATGGAGAGAAATGTTTTTGTACTTTGGTTCGTTGTGTTATGTTTATTTCCAGAAGAAAGAAACTTCAAATCCAAGTAAATGTTAAATCATTATTTTGCCTTTTATCATAAGAAACCTTATTCTTCATATTTTATAAGTTATGTATATAATGTATCATCATGATGTGTGTCCAGGTGTACTGGCGTCAAGCAGCTGGAGATCTGGACCGTTACGTGGTTCTGATCCGTTACAACAACAGCGTCCTGCAGAACAAAAGCGTCTCTGCTGGACACAACGAGTGCGTCTTCTCCTCCCTGTCACCGGGGAGACTCTACACCGTCACTGTGGAAACCTGGAGCGGGGACTACGTCAGCAGCGTCTCCACCGACGGACGCACCTGTGAGTCTGAAATGAAGAAGACAAATATTGTCATTTAATCATATTTTTTATTTTTGATGATGCTGAGTTAAAGTTTTGTTTCCCTTCAGTTCCAGCAGCTGTTGGAAATCTGTCGCTCGGTGATGCAGGGACAGGTGATCTGACGGTCACCTGGAGCCCCGCCCCCGGAGATGTGGACCACTATGAGGTGTGTGTTTGTATTTTTAAACTTTACTTTATTACTACTTAAAGCTGCATTTATTTATTCATTTTTTTATATGAGCACATGGTTCAAATGACCACATTACAGTTCCCCTGCTGTGGAGAGTTTACTGAACCAAAAATTAAAACAAGAGGCTCAAAAGCTCCACACAGCTTCAGAGATCTGTTTTAATCTGTTCTTAACATAGAAAATATTGATCAGAGCACATTTAATCAAGTTCACAAAATCCTATATTTATTTTACATAAATAAATGTCCATCTGGCTCATTTCTATTTTCTACATTTTGCTTTATGTTGTCATCACTATAGATGTGACTTTTACTGATACACTCTGCACCAGCAGGCGGTAACGATCTTTTCTGCCTCCCAGGTGACTCTGCTCTTCAATGACACTCGTGTTTTCCCGCCGGTCACGTTAGGGAGCGAGGTGCGACACCACCAGCTGACCTCTCTGACCCCTGGGCGTCTTTATAAGATCGTGGTGTCGACGTTCAGCGGGCCGTACCAGAGACCGCAGTTCATCGAGGGACGGACAGGTGAGACGATTGAGACAACTTTATTTTTAAGATCAACACTGAGTCCAGTTTTTCTGAAGCGACTCTCTCCTCTCCAGTTCCCAGTGCAGTCGGGAACCTTCACATGGTTCCTCGACCCGGCCTGACGGACTCTGCTAATGGACTGCTGGTCTCCTGGACACCTGGAGACGGAGACATGGACATGTATATCGTGTCCTTATCCACCACGGTGAGTTTGGTTGCACATGCCAGGTTCAGATTGTGAGAATGAAACCAGTATTTATGTGAACAGAGCAAAAACATCAGATGGATGTATAAAGTCAACTTATTTTTAAAGCATCAAGAAATGTTGACTAATGTGCTTTACAGAGACATTTTAGATTAAATCAAGGTAAGTAAGTGCAGGAGTCTCAAAGGAATAGTTTGTATGTTATGAAATGGGGTTGTATAAGTGTATTACCTTTAGTAGAGAGCAGCTGATACACCCCCAGTTTGGAGAAGCAGACAGGAGTACTGCCATGAAAGCTAAGCAGTGTGCTGCTGTGGACGGGGGCAGCAGCAAGATGAATTTTAGCCACTTAAAAGAATCAAAAGTAGTTTAAGTTTATGCTATATTTAGAATATTTTCATCTTATTACCCTTTTAGACGGAGAAGCCATTAACAGCTTCAGTTGCCCATCTATGCTCTTGTTAAAGCTCCAATGAGAAGAACTGTAATTTTGCCTTGCAGAATAAAGTAGTCCCTTGTCTATCATTGGTTTGATCCTTTAATCCTTCAAGCTCTGGTGGTGTTCCACAGGGATCCATTTTAGGCCCAATTTATTGAATTTTTTAATACAGTGTCCTTCCACAGGAGGTGGTTTCTTTTTCTTATCATAGATACGCAGACGACACACAGCTTTAATTTCCTCATAAAGCCCGGTGAATCACATGATTTCTAATCATCTCTTTTGTCTCCAGGATGTTAAATGTGAAATGGCAGTTATCTCCTGTAATGTGACATCTCATTTCTGCTCGCACACTGTGGACAGTTTACTTTTACCCACCTCTCACTACTTTAAATCTTGTTTTAAGGGATTAATTTGGATCTTTTGAAGTGGGGTCGTGTAAGGTACTTATCCATAGTCGCTGTATTACCTATAATAGATGTTGTTCGGCAATGCACTGCTGTGGACAGGGAGAGTGAAAATGTTTTAAATATAGCATATACTTAAACTGACACTGATATTTTTAGGTGTGTAAAATATCTTTTGCTGCTGCCCCCATCCACGGCAGTACATTCCTTTGTTTCCCTTGTGGTACTCCTGGGTGCAGAAATGAGATATTACATTACAAAAAATAACTGTCGTTTCACAACATTTAACATCCTGGAGGTGTAAGAGATGATTACAGATCATATGACTTACCCATCTTTAAGAGGAAAATACAGCTGCGTGTCGTCTGTGTATCTACAATAAGAAATGTTTTTGAAAAATTGCCCCCTGTGGAAGAACGGTGTCTAAAAAAAATGAAATAAATTGGGCCTGAAATGGATCCCTGTGGAACACCACAGGAGCTTGAAGTAGAAAAAGATGAATGAAGACAATGAATGGATAGATGTTTGATGACGGAGGAATTTATTTATAATGGATAGAGGAACAGACGATGGATGAATTAATAGATGATGTGTTTATGTATATGCTGTTGTCACTTCCTGTCTCAAGGATGGCGTCATCATAGAGACTCGTCCCGTCCCAAAACATGTTACCTCCCTGGACTTCCTTGATCTGATCCCAGGCAACGCCTACACCATCACCATCCAATCACTGAGTGGGAAGCTAACCAATAGCAACAGAGCCACCGGCAGAACTGGTACGACACTGACCGATTTGATTCATTTACATTTAAGAAAAGACTGTGTTAATATTGATGATAATTGTCTGTTGTGTTCAGCTCCGGCCAGAGTCACCGCCCTGCAGGCCGACAACGACCACACCACCCACAGTCTGACCGTCAGCTGGGAGAGGCCGGTGGGCGTGTACGACGGCTACAGCCTGCAGTTATTGGACGAGGCCGGCGTTGTTGTGGCCAATAGGTCGGTCTCTGTGGAGAGTCGGAGTGAGCGCCTGGAGGGTCTGACATCAGGGAAGTGGTACAGAGTGAAGGTGGCGACGCTCAGCGGCGGAGTCCCGTCACTGGAGGCTACAGCGGAGGGACAAACTCGTAAGTCACTACGTTACAATACAGCACAAACAATTGTCACATGTGACTCAGATTTTTCTTAAATACACAACTATCAGGAGGAAATTTTGGGGCTACGTAGTCGTGTTTCGTGAACTTTTGAAATACTGCAAAAAAGAAATAGGTGCGTTTCCATGAACAGGTTCCAGTTGCGAACTGGAAGTGAAACATTTCGCCTTGGCCATCTAACCTAAAAGACTAAATAACAGCTGTTTATTTTTTGGATTTTGTTCTCCTCAGTGTGACTACTGATGATGACAGTTTTTATTTCATCTCAAAACTTCTGAACTCTGAGATGCAGAAGCAAACAATAAATTGTTACATTCTCTTCTCTGTCTGTGTTTCAGGTCCGGCTGCAGTCAGTAATCTGACCGTCACCTCGGCCAACACCTCCTCTCTCTCCTTCACCTGGCGTCCCTCTGACGGCCACGTCGACATCTACGACCTGTCGCTCTACAGCGTCAGCGAGGCGACAACCAATCAGGATGCTGCAGAAAGCAGGAAGGAGCATCACCAGGTGGGTTATAATATTTCATCAGTTTCATCTTTTGCTTATGTTAAAATTTATCTTCTTTATATCCTGTTGGGTAGTTTAATCTACAGCGATGCATCATGGTCTAAAAGATCATTATATGTTTGTAGCGTGCCCGTCCTGTGAGAACCATGTATCTCTAAAGTCAGAGAAACAGCCTGTTTTCAGCTTTGTGACAACTTTTCCAGCTGATCCCAGAGGGTTTTATTTAGCTTAAGAAGGTGGAGAATTTTCCCAACACATACAGGAACACTCTGACCTTCAGTTTATCACAAGTTTATGTGTTTTATACATATAATATAATGATGTGATGTGCTGTGTGTGTGTTGTAGGCGGTGGGCGAGCCGCTGGACCTGCAGAAAGTGGGTCCAGCTGCAGACAGCTGTGTGTTCACCGGCCTGCGAGCAGGAAGTCTGTACAGACTGCAGGTGGTGAGCTGGAGCAGAGGCATGAGCAGCGACTCCTCAGTGCTCGCCAGAACGGGTCAGTGCATTCATTACTATCATGTTATGAGTATTATTAGTTATGATATTGTAAGTACTGATGGTTACATGATCTTTGGATTCTGTCCTTTTTTATTTATCATTCTCGTCCTTAATGTTTTCTCTCTGTTCTGCTCTGCAGTCCCTTCCTCAGTGTCGTCTCTTCAGGTTCAGAGTTCAGGACGGACGGACAGAGTGACGGTCAGCTGGCAGCACGGAAAGGGCAGCTGGAGCAGCTATCAGGTTCATCATTCGTTCATTTTATTGTGATTAAGCAAGTTAAAGTTGGCATGAGAGTTTGCATGTTCTCCCTGTGTCAGCGTGGGTTTCCTCCAGGTGCTCCAGCTTCCACCCACAGTCCAAAGACATGCAGGTTAACTGGTGACTCTAAATTGTCCGTAGGTGTGAATGTGAGTGTGAATGGTTGTCTGTCTCTATGTGTCTATGCGGTTATGGAAAATTAATGAATGAATGACAAAGCCTGATATAAATAACATAAATCCTGTTCACTCTGTCTGGTTTCAGGTGGTTTTGTACGATGCCTCTGGAGCCACTCTGGGAACTCAAACACTTGGGCCAGAACACACGAGTCACGTGTTCTCCGGGCTCACCCCTGGTAGGCTGTATCGTGCTGAGGTCATCACACACAGCGGGGAACTGACCAATAACATCTCAGCCTTCGGACGCACCGGTAACTCAAATAGAAACACACAAACACAGAGTGAAGAGTCGTATTTATACTCTGAGTTAATATTGTTTCCATTCTTCGTTTCAGCTCCGGAGCTGCCCACCCACCTGTCCGTCAAACAAGGCCCGACCAATGACACGATAGAGCTGACGTGGTCCGGTCCCGTCTCTGGGGACTACGACAGCTTCAGTGTGCAGTGGAGCCCTCCGGACCGCCTGTCAGTCACACAGACGCACCTGACCAGCCGCATCCTGGGCGGCATGTTCCCGGGGCGACAGTACAACTTCACTGTGGCGACTGTCAGCGGGGGCGGGGCCAGGGGCGGGCCCTCTGTCAGGAGCCAGCCAATCCAGAGGAACGTCAGGACAAGTAGGTGGAGACAGTCTGAAATTTACAGATGTTGATTTTTATAGAAAGACGTTAATACGTGTTGGTGTTGGCAGGTGTAGTTCTGAAGTTTGGGCAAATAGCTAACAGTTTCCCTTTGCTGCCAGTCTTTATGCTAAGCTAAGCTAACCCGACTCTCTGTACAGACGATAGCGATAATCATTTAATGGCTGTAGTATTAATACAAAGACAATGCAACACTAATATATGTATTATAAAACAATGTGGTTGGATAGGACGAATGCATAATGCTCAAACAAATCTGCTCTGTATCTTCTGATTTAACGACATTATTATCTCGTTAATTCAGAACGAAAGAGCAGATTCTTCTGAGTCAAATTACAACTATTTTAATTTGCATATACATTATTTTTATGCCTTCGTGCCAGCGATAACCTTCGCCGGAGACCAGCGTTGGGCCTCAGTGTTGATACCACTTTGTCCTGTAATGAGTAGTGTAACTAATTACTAATAATTAAGTGCTGCACATGCTCGTTACAAAGCAGCAAGCTAGTTTGAAAGATGGAAACACTTTTTACCTTAGCGGCGAGAAATATTCCCATTACTTTGATTTTGTCGGAAAGATGACATGAACTCTGCTGCTGCAGGTTTTGGTATTAAAACTCTTCACTGCAAAAAACACGTCCTCAAACCTGCGTTCTGAAACACCTACTATGACCTGAAGCTCCAGGAAATACACCCCACCGAAGGTGAGCCCTCCTTGGCTGCAGAGGTCGGCTGTAGCTCTACACTGGCTTAAAGGGATAGTGCACCCAAAAATGAAAATTCAGCCATTATCTACTCACCCATATGCCGAGGGAGGCTCAGGTGAAGTTTTAGAGTCCTCACATCACTTGCAGAGATCCAAGGGGAGAGGAGGTAGCAACACAACTCCACCTAATGGAGGCTGACGGCGCCCCAGATTCAAACGTCCAAAAACACATAATTGAAACCACAAAATATCTCCATACTGCTCGTCCGTAGTGAT
>NC_065529.1:12383982-12386092 GCF_006386435.1 Epinephelus moara
GTATGGAGATATTTTGTGGTTTCAATTATGTGTTTTTGGACGTTTGAATCTGGGGCGCCGTCAGCCTCCATTAGGTGGAGTTGTGTTGCTACCTCCTCTCCCCTTGGATCTCTGCAAGTGATGTGAGGACTCTAAAACTTCACCTGAGCCTCCCTCGGCATATGGGTGAGTAGATAATGGCTGAATTTTCATTTTTGGGTGCACTATCCTTTTAACAACCCAAACTGGATTTTCCTGGTGGACAGCTGCAGCTACAAATGGATGGATATGTGGTGGATGAAATGTTAAGTGAAACAAAAGACAAGTTTCTGATCTAAACTCTCAACATTTGAACAAGAGAAAGGAACACAGCAATGCAGAACAAAAAGGGCCTGACGTGGGTCATAGCATCAGACAGGGTGGAGTTTCTCGTTCTCACCACCAGATGGAAACATAACAAAGAGTCTGACAGTGAAATGAGAACACACTCTACCATCCGTCTGTTTCTGAATCCATTTTTAATCACGTTCTGTTTCTCTGTGAGGTTGTTTGGCTGCAGGGATCAAACTGATCGCCAGAAGGAATAAATAAAATCACACATTATAAATATGTGCACAGTGACCTGGTTTCTTTCAGCTGAGGTCGGCCAAAGAGACGAGTCAGACACTGAGACACAGTTAGAGGAGGAAGAAGAGCAGACAAAGTTTCAGTGGTGCAGATGGAGTCTGTGTGCTGTGTTGTGCCAACAAATGTCATTTAAAGACCCAACAGTAAACAAAGTGTGGATTAATCCGCCACTGAAAATAGTCCCCAACAAATGAACTATGTCCCTTTAAATTAAACTGTAAGAAGAAATGTGGAGGTTTTTGAGAACACTATAAAAAACCTGGGAATGAATCTTTAAACTTTATTTTAACGCTCATGTTTTGGACGAGCCCATTTTTCCCCACAAACGCCTGAAGAGATATTTTGGTATGAATTCATCAGGTTTTATCTTCAGTTCGCTGCGAGCCAGAAAAAGACAAATGTCCCCTTCACCTTGGTCTCTGTGTCCTCTGTGTCACATTCATCATCCCGTTAGGAGACACTTTTATCGTCTCATCGGGACAAATATTCCTCCAGCGCAGACTCATCGCTCCGCAGACGTCACCTCATTAGTTTAAACGCAGAGTTTCGACCTTCCTGTGAAAAAGACAAACTGTGACTCAGCAAAAAGAAATGTTACCTGGGCATGTACTAACCTTCCTTCTCTCCTACCCTCTCTCCTATTTCCTCTGCTTTACTTTACTTTTCCCTCTTTTCGCTCTGTCCTTACTTCTCTTCTCCTTTCCTCTGTCCTTGTTCCTTTTTTTCTCTTTTTTTACTCTCCTCCTTTCCTTTCTTCCATCATCTCATCTCCTTCTCTCCTTCCTTTCCTCTCCTCACTCATCTCATTTCCCTTCCTACTCTCCTCTCCACTCTTTTCCTTCACTTTCTGCCTCTCCCTTCTTTATCTCATCTCTCCTTGTTTCCTTATTATCTTTTATATTTTATCCTCTCATTGTCTCCACTCCTCTTGTTTCCTCCACTCCTTTCTGTACTTGTATCCTGGCCACCTCTCCTTGTTTCCTCTTTTCTCCTCTCCTCTTTCCTTGTCTCCTCTGCCCTCTCCTTGTCTCCTCTCTTGCCTCTTTTCCTTCTTTGTCTCCTCTCCTCTCCTTGTTTCCCCTCCTCTCTCCTTGCCTCCTCTCTTCGCCTTTCTCCTTGCCTTTTTTCCTCTCTCGTTTCCTCTTGTCTCCTCTGTTGCATCCCCTTCTTCTTTCATTGTCTCCTCTCCTCCTGACTCCTCATTTCCTCTCCTTGTCTCTCCTCTTCTCTTCTCCCCTTTCTTTTTCTCCTCTCCTCTCTTGTCTCCTTTCCTCGTTTTTCCTCTCCTTTACTTGTCTCCTCTCCTCTTGTTTCCTCCACTCCTTTCTCTCCTCTCCTTGTCTCCTCTCCTCTCCTCTCCTCTCCTCTCCTCTCCTCTCCTCTCCTGTTTTAGCTTCTCTGCACTGGCTCCCTGTAAAATCCAGAATTGAATTTAAAATCCTACTGTTAACTTATAAAGCTCTAAATGGTCAAGCTCCATCATATCTTAGAGAGTTCATAGTGC
>NC_065529.1:12386623-12445466 GCF_006386435.1 Epinephelus moara
GAGGTTTCTACCGTTTTTTTTCCCCGTTAAAGGGTTTTTTTGGGGAGTTTTTCCTGATCAGCTGTGAGGGTCATAAGGACAGAGGGATGTCGTATGCTGTAAAGCCCTGTGAGGCAAATTGTGATTTGTGATATTGGGCTTTATAAATAAAATTGATTGATTGATTGATTGTCTCCTCTCCTCCTTCAGGTCCGTCCCCTCTGAAGTCCATCCACTGCTACCCTCTCTCGTCCTCGTCCCTGTCCTGCTCCTGGTCGCCTCCCCTCTCCGACTTCGACTCCTACGAGGTCGAGTGTCGTCGCCATGACGACGGGGAGCTGACTTCGGCGCTGCGGCTGGCAGAGGGCGTCACCGCGGTAACGCTGGACCACTTGGATGCGTACAGGAAGTACTCGGTGACGGTCAGGGTGTCGTCAGCCGGACAGACGAGTCTGCCAGCGACACACACCACTGTTACCATGATAGACCGTGAGTCCACGCACACACACACACACACACACACACACACACACACACACACACGCACACACACACACACACACACCCTCAGGTGCTGTAGTTGAGTCTGGTGTTTAAATAAAAGCGGTGTGTGTGTCCCAGATGACCACCTGTCCTATTTAAACACAGACGCAGAGCAGCAGGATTCACTCACTAACTTTAAAGTCTGTTTCCTGTTCTTAGTCAAAACAACTCGTCAGTGATGAAACGAGGTCACAGCATCAACACTTTACAGATTAAATAAATAAGTAATAACCCCAGTTTATTTGGATAGGCTCGAGCACACCTGCGACCCCCACCAGGATAAGTGGTTACGGAAAATGAATAAAATGAGTTATATTAAGTTTACACCTGCTGTTAGCGGGGTCACGTCACAGTAACTAAGGTGAATCTTGAAACTGTGTATTTGAGAGCCGCAGACAGGAAGTTGGTTTGTTTAGTAACAACCAATGTCTTTTAAAATATGGTGACTGAGGCAGTGATCTCCACTTCACAATAAAACTATGAAACTAAAACCAGGTCAAGTTTGAACTTTTTAAAAAGTTTCTGTGACCCCAAAACACTCTGAAAACTTTCCTCCTTCTTCTCTTCACAACCCTTTTCTTTGCTCCTCTCTTCACGTCCATTTCTCCTCCTCCTCCTTCTTCTCCTCTTCCTCTCTGCCTGTGTTGAAATATAAATCATCCCGACACAACTGGACTGGGAGACACAAACAGAAAAAGAACGAGAAATAAAAAAGGCGACGACTCCAGAAAATCCCCAAGAACGTTTTTTTATTAGTAACAGTTCACCTACAAACAGACGAGAGCAGAAGAAGAAGAGAAACACACAGAGAGCTGAGACAGTTCATCTGTTTGGAGTCTGTCGTCAAACTTATGTCTACAGAGATAATAAATTGTGACTTAGAAGTTTAAATTTTTGCTTTCTCATAATTTTAATCTTTACTTTTTTATAACCTTTATTGACAAAAAAACAAACACAGAGCTGGGCGGTACATAAAATCAGGAGTTACAACAAATGAACAAACAGAAATAAAGTTACGATGAGATGAAATAAAGTTTTGCTGTTTTCTTTATTTGATTTGATTAGTCTAATCTGTTTCCTTCAGGCCCTCCAGTCCCGCCCTCCAGTGTTCATGTCAGTGAGAAGACGTCGAAGGTCACGTCGTCCTCCATCTTGTTTCGCTTCAACTGCTCCTGGTTCAGTGACGCCAACGGAGCCGTGCGATACTTCGCCGTGATCGTGGCCGAGTCTGATGGTGCGAACACACATTTTAAATACTTTACGTGAATCCACTGATGATACGTCTTTGTTGTAGCTCAGTTTGTAACTGACCGACTGTCAGCAGGATTTTAGGTCAGACTGTATTGAAACACGGTCAGCTCGTCCACTGACTGTTCTTATCTCTCCTGACAGCCAATGAGATGCTGCAGCCGGAGCAGCGCCACCCTCTGCCCTCCTACCGCGACTACATCAGTAACTCCTCCGTCAGAGCATATCAGACCGCCTACTTCGCCAGCCGCTGTCCACAGGACACAGAGACCGCCGGCGGACAGGTGACGAGAAGAGTTCAGAAGACACTTTTTAAGATTCTGATAGCTAACAGCGTTCAAACACAAATTAACACTAACAACAAATCCTTATTTCAGCTCAGTTGAGTGAGGGACATACTAAATATATATATATATATATATATATATATATTATTTATGTTTCAACATTTTCTGTAGCACTAGAAATAAATGTAGTGAAAACACCTCGATAACAACGGGACAATAATTCCTGTAATAAAATCTTTAACAAATCATCCAAATACAGCTCTGTAAATATCACTGCAGATATAAATCTGTTTGTACATGTTGGTGTTTTTATTTCGTGTGTATCAAATCAATCTTACTCAGTCAATATCTGATCAGGTGGTGGAGGTGAACCTCGGGGCTGGAGGGGATCGGCTGGGCGGGACCTGTGACCGTTACCATGACGACGACCTCTACCTGAGTGACAGCTACGGTGGCTTCTGTGACGGGCCACTGAAAGCCAAAACCTCCTACAGGTATGACACACACAAACACACACAATTCTCCATGTGCAGTTTGTGGAGTGTGTATTTACATGTATGTGTGTGTGTGTGTGTGTGTGTTTTCAGGCTGAGTGTGCGAGCTTTCACCAGACTGTTTGATGAAAACCACCGAGAGTTTCCTCAGCCGCTCTTCACCGACACTTACCTGTCCGCCCCGCTCAGGACACAATCAGGTGAGTAACACACACACACACACACACACACACACACACACACACACACACACACACCATGCATGTATCTAGCGAGGGGTTCACTGTGTGTTGTTGTGTATCAGAGCCTTTAGGTGGCGTCGTAGAGGGTCTGAGTGCGGGGATGTTCCTGATCGGAATGATGGTGGCTGTCGTCTCTCTGCTGGTCTACAGACAGAGACTCCGCAAAGTGTGAGTGCACGAAAACACACATCAAACACTGAGACTCTTTTTAGGACTTTTAGGACGACATACTATACTATGACATTTTTATCACATTTCGGACGACATGCTATACTATGACATTTTTATCACCTTTAGGATGACATATGACTTTTTTTTTTTCATAACATTTCGGAGGACATGCTATACTATAACGTTTGTATCAGTTTTCGGACGACATACTATACTATGACATTTTTATCACATTTAGGACGACATGCTATACTATAACTTTTGTATCAGTTTTCGGACGACATACTATACTATGACTTTTTTTTTTATCACATTTTGGACGACATACTATACTATGACGTTTTTTTATCAGTTTTTGGACGACATACTATACTATGACATTTTCATCAGTTTTTGAACGACATACTATACTGTGACATTTTTATCACATTTAGGACGACATACTATACTATGACGTTTTCATCAGATTTTGAACGACATACTATACTATGACTTTTTTTTATCAGTTGTTGGACGACATACTATACTATGACGTTTTTATCACATTTAGGACGACATAGTATACTATGACTTTTTTTTAATCACATTTTGGACGACATACTATACTATGACGTTTTTATCATATTTAGGACGACATACTATACTATCACTTTTTTTTAACAGTTTTTGGACGACATACTATACTATGACGTTTTTATCACATTTAGGACGACATGCCATACTATGACATGTTCATGACATTTTGAACAACATGCTGTACTATGACATTTTTATCACATTTAGGACGACATACTATATACTATGACATTTTCATCAGTTTTTGAACGACATACTACACTATTAAGTTTTTATCACATTTTGGACGACATACTATATACTATGACATTTTCATCAGTTTTTGAACGACATACTATACTATGACATTTTTATCACATTTAGGACGACATACTATACTATCACGTTTTCATCAGATTTTGAACGACATACTATACTATGACTTTTTTTTTATCAGTTTTTGGACGACATACTATACTATGACGTTTTTATCACATTTAGGACGACATGCTATACTATGACTTTTTTTTTTCTCACATTTTGGACGACATACTATACTATGATATTTTCATCAGTTTTTGAACGACATACTATACTATCACTTTTTTTTAACAGTTTTTGGACGACATACTATACTATGACGTTTTTATCACATTTAGGACGACATGCCATACTATGACATGTTCATGACATTTTGAACGACATGCTGTACTATGACATTTTTATCACATTTAGGACGACATACTACACTATTAAGTTTTTATCAGTTTTTGGACGACATACTATATACTACGACATTTTCATCAGATTTTGAACGACATACTATGCTATGACGTTTTTATCACATTTAGGACGACATACTATACAATGACATTTTCATCAGTTTTTGAACCACATACTATATTATGACATTTTTATCACATTTCGGACGACATACTATACAATGACATTTTCATCAGTTTTTGAACGACATACTATACTATGACATTTTTATCACATTTAGGACGACATACTGTACTATGACGTTTTCATCAGATTTTGAACGACATACTATACTATGACTTTTTTTTTATCAGTTTTTGGACGACATACTGTACTATGACGTTTTTATCACATTTAGGACGACATGCTAAACTATGACATGTTCATGACATTTTGAACGACATGCTGTACTATGACATTTTTATCACATTTAGGACGACGTACTATACTATTACGTTTTTATCAGATTTTGAACGACATGCCATACTATGACATGTTCATGACATTTTGAATGACATGCTGTACTATGACATTTTTATCACATTTAGGACGACATACTACACTATGACGTTTTTATCAGTTTTTGGACGACATACTATACTATGACGTTTTCATCACATTTAGGACGACATGCCATACTATGACATGTTCATGACATTTTCAACGACATGCTGTACTATGACGTTTTTATCACATTTAGGACGACATACTATACTATGATGTTTTCATCAGATTTTGAACGACATACTATACTATAACGTTTTTATCAGTTTTTGGACGACATACTATACTATGACGTTTTTATCACATTTAGGACGACATACTATACTATGACTTTTGTTTTTATCACATTTTGGACAACATACTATACTATGACGTTTTTTTTTATCAGTTTTTGGACGACATACTATACTATGACGTTTTCATCAGATTTTGAACGACATACTATACTATTACGTTTTTATCAGTTTTTGGACGACATACTATACTATGACGTTTTTATCAGATTTTGAACGACATACTATACTATTACGTTTTTATCAGTTTTTGGACGACATACTATACTATGACGTTTTTATCACATTTAGGACGACATACTATACTATGACTTTTTTTTTTATCACATTTTGGACGACATACTATACTATGACGTTTTTTTTATCAGTTTTTGGACAACATACTATACTATGACATTTTCATCAGTTTTTGAACGACATACTATACTATGACATTTTTATCACATTTTGAACGACATACTATACTATGACGTTTTTATCAGTTTTTGGACGACATACTATACTATTACGTTTTTATCAGTTTTTGGACGACATACTATACTATGACATTTTTATTTATCAGTTTTTGGACGACATACTATACTATGACGTTTTCATCACATTTAGGACGACATACTATACTATGACTTTTGTATCACATCTAGGACGACATACTATACTATTACGTTTTTATCAGTTTTTGGACGACATACTATACTATGACATTTTTATCACATTTCGGACGACATACTACATATTATGATGTGTTTTTTTTTTTATCAGTTTTTGGACGACATACTATACTATGACGTTTTTATCACATTTAGGACGACATGCTATATTATGACATTTTTATGACATTTTGAACGACATACTATACTATTACGTTTTTATCAGTTTTTGGACGACATACTATACTATGACATTTTTATCACATTTAGGACGACATACTATAGTATGACATTTTTATCACATTTAGGACGACATACTATACTATGACATTTTTATCACATTTCGGATAACATACTATACTATGACTTTTTTATCACATTTCGGACGACATACTATAGTATGAAATTTTTATCACATTTAGGATGACATGACTTTTTTTTTTATCACATTTCGGACGACATACTATACTATAACGTTTGTATCGGTATTTGGACGACATACTATACTATGACTTTTTTATCACATTTCGGACAACATACTATACTATGACATTTTTATCACATTTCGGAGGACATGCTATACTATGACACTTTTATCACATTTAGGACGACATACTATACTATGACTTTTTTATCACATTTCGGACAACATACTATACTATGACATTTTTATCACATTTCGGAGGACATGCTATACTATGACACTTTTATCACATTTCGGACGACATACTATAGTATGACATTTTTATCACATTTCGGACGACATACTATATACTATGACGTTTTCATCAGATTTTGAACGACATACTATACTATGACGTTTTTATCAGTTTTTGGACGACATACTATACTATGACATCTTGTATCTAAGTATTGTATTGTCAAATAGGTTTTCAAAAACAAATAATTTGTCTTAATGCTTGGTGTATAACGAGAAGTAAAAAATTAAAACAAATCCTGCAAATAGTTTGATGCATTAAAAACGAAAACATCATGAAATGTATTTGTTTTAAAATAAAGTGCTGATCAGTTTTGTCCAGGAATTTTCAAAATATTGTCCAAAGAATGTGCCAAAGATCTCAGTATACTGTATAGAGAATTCATGTTCCATCATGTACAGAGATGACAGTCTAAAAGATGTCCAAAGAGCCCAGTATCTGTGGGGGTCTTTGATGAGGCCTGCTGAAGATGAAAGGAAACTTTTTGTGGCCTGAGGTTTTAGTCCTGATGGACCGCTTCCTGCCAGAGGGGAGTGGTTCAAAGAGATTGCGTCCAGGGTGGGAGACGTCGACCACAATCTTCCCTGCCTGCCGCAGGTCCTGGAGGGACAAGCAGATTGCAGCCAATCACTTTCTCCCCAAAGTGAATGATACGCTGCACTCTGCTCGTCCTTGGGAGCAGCGTAATTGGTTGAGGATGGACTCGATGATGGCAGTGTACAAGAGCACCACGGTCTTTGCTGCTGCAGGAAGTTGTTGATGAAGGTGCCGATGTTCAGCTCCCACTGAAGGTCCAGCATCAACTGGGGAGATGACACAGAGATATAGTGGTGGGTGGGGCTGCTTGCTTCCTTAAATCCACAACCATCTTCACTATCTTTAGAGCACTGAGACTGTTGTGGATTTGAGAAAGAACGCAGAAACACCCGCCACTGTCATTAAAAAAAAAAAAAAAAAACTAAGTATGCAACAAGAAAAGTACACTCAGTAAAGTGCACTTTTGCACCAAGCTGATTGTGGCCACTCTAGACAATTCCTGTAATTTAGCAGCACATCACAGTACGTTTCAGAAGCTAATAAAAATACATGCCTCGTCTATTTTTTGACAGAGCCACGGCGCCTTGCACAGAGCAGATTGAATTTTCCTGCTAACAGGCACTGTCTGTGAGGATTAATGTGTTTTAAATGACAGCTAGAAATCTTCCATCCATGGATTCATAACTGGACTTTGAAGTCTATTAACTTTGTGAGCAGGCTACAGTACAAGAGGGTCGGAAATAACAACGATAAACACAACTAAAACAGACGAGAAAAGGAAACCATTAACTACACATTCTGCTTACTTAATGACATATAGTAATAACAGCCTTATAGTAGTAGTAGAAGATAAGAGGAGAAGTGACCAAATCAAACAAATCTGTAAGTCTACAAAAACAGGCAGACATAACCCTCTGCTTCTGAAATGCTCCTGGTGTGAGATTGACCCCCTGTGGTGAACAGTACAAAACAGGGTCACAGCTGGACCTGGTGGATATGATGATATTGAACAGTCAATTAAAACACGTTTAAACTATTATGAATCATCACAACCACAAGACGTCCTTAAGCATAGTCATACACGTGCACACAAAATATGAAGCTGCTTGGTCCATTAGTTTGCGAGATGAGCTGCGGACAGATGAATACGCATACTCACTCAGAAATACATGACCAAATTTACAATCCCCTCCAGGCTTATGCCTGACTGAGATGATATAAAAGTACAGTATGAGATTAAAACATCAAAAACAATGAGATGATATAAAAGTACAGTATGTGATTAAAACATCAAAAACAAAGGGAAAAAAATACACAAGAAAATCCAAAAAAGGTCATAGTACAGTATGTCATAAAAAGTCATAGTATAGTATGTCAAAAAAGTCATAGTATGGTATGTCAAAAGAATCATAGTATAGTATGTCGAAAAAGTCATAGTATAGTATGTCAAGAGTCATAGTATAGTATGTCCAAAAAAAGTCATAGTATGGTATGTGATAAAAAGTCGTAGTATAGTATGTCGAAAAGTCATAGTATAGTATGTCAAAAAAGTCATAATATGGTATGTCATAAAAAGTCGTAGTATAGTATGTCATAAAAAGTCATAGTAGTATGTCAAAAAAGTCATAGCATGGTATGTCATAAAAAGTCGTAGTATAGTATGTCAAAAAAGTCATAGTATGGTATGTCATAAAAAGTTGTAGTATAGTATGTCAAAAAAGTCATACTATGGTATGTCATAAAAAGTCGTAGTATAGTAAAAAGTCATAGCATGGTATGTCAAAAAAGTCATAGTAGTATGTAAAAAAGTCATAGCATGGTATGTCATAAAAAGTCATAGTAGTATGTCAAAAAAGTCATAGTATGGTATGTCAAAAAGTCATAGTAGTATGTAAAAAAAAAGTCATAGCATGGTATGTCATAAAAAGTCATAGTAGTATGTCAAAAAAGTCATAGCATGGCATGTCAAAAAAGTCATAGTAGTATGTCAAAAAAGTCATGGCATGGTTTGTCATAAAAAGTCGTAGTATAGTATGTCAAAAAAGTCATAGCATGGTATGTCAAAAAAGTCATAGTAGTATGTCAAAAAAGTCATAGCATGGTATGTCATAAAAAGTCGTAGTATAGTATGTCAAAAAAGTCATAGTATGGTATGTCATAAAAAGTTGTAGCATGGTATATCAAAAAAGTCATAGTATGGTATGTCATAAAAAGTCATAGTATAGTATGTACATAAAAGTCATCGTATAGTATGTCCAAAAAAGTCATCGTATAATATGTCGGAAAAGTCACCGTATGGTATGTCAAAAAAAAAGTCATAGTATGGTATGTCATAAAAAGTCATAGTATGGTATGTCAAAAAAGTCATAGTATGGTATGTCATAAAAAGTCATAGTAGTATGTCAAAAAAGTCATAGCATGGTATGTCATAAAAAGTCATAGTAGTATGTCAAAAAAGTCACAGCATGGTATGTCATAAAAAGTCGTAGTATAGTATGTCAAAAAAGTCATAGTATGGTATGTCTTAAAAAGTCGTAGTATAGTATATCAAAAAAGTCATAGTATGGTATGTCATAAAAAGTCGTAGTATAGTATGTCAAAAACTCATAGTATAGTATGTCAAAAAAGTCATAGTATGGTATGCCAAAAAGTCATAGTATAGTATGTCCAAGAAAAGTCATAGTATGGTATGTCAAAAAAGTCATAGAACAGTACGGCAAAAAAGTCATAGTATAGTATGTACATAAAAGTCATCATATAGTATGTCCAAAAAAGAAATCGTATAATATGTCCAAAAAAGTCACAGTATGGTATGTCAAAAAAAAGTCACAGTATGGTATGTAATAAAAATGCATGTTATAGTGTTAACCATATTGGAGTATTTCTTGTTATTAAATGCATACATTAAATATATATAATCACTAAAACTAGGACAGTAAAAACTACAACCGGAGCTACATTATCACAAAAAAATCTGTCTACAACATTCCCAACAACAGCTTTGTCTACAGGTACTCTAAACAGTTTGTTTGGTGCAGATATTTTCTAATGTGTATCTGTACGTGTGTGTTTATGTGTGCAGGGCTGTTCAGGAGAATCCAGTGGTGAGGATGAATATGTGGAAAGAAGTACCGGCCTCAGGATTATACCTGGGTGTCAGGAGGTAACTGAGTGTGTAATTATTTTTCTCCAGTGTGTGTGTGAGAGAGTTTCATTTTCAATACCTCCTACGTCCAATATGTGAGTGTGTGAGGTATTAGCTTCCAAAAGTACTGTCTCTCTCTCAGATGACCTCATCACTCAGACACCACAGTACACAGCATCTGTTTAATAACCTGAGTGTGTGTTTGTTTGTTTGTTTGTGTGCAGATGTTTATGTGTTCATCACGACTCATTAAGTTTTTATTTGTGAGCTTCTCTGTGCTTCGTAACAGCTTTAAGTTGTCCTTATAACACGACTGCACATTCATAAAATTTACTCCTATATGTTGAAAAATAATCATTCGAAATGTCTACATTTTTCTAAAAACATCAACACCCAAAAAAAGTTATTTAACAAACTGTACAAATAAAAAATGATTATATATCTTGGGATATACTGTTGTTTTTCAAAAGCTTTCTAGCACTTTGGAGAAAAGATGCCTCACAGGACCGCACAATCATGAAATTTACTCTATGTTGAAAATAATTCTCAATTTTTCCACTTTTTGAACAATATTATAATCAAACAATTAAAAATGTTTTTGCAAAGATAATATTTAACAGACTGCACAAATAAAATGTGTTAATTAAATATCTGCCAATATATCATCCTGTTTCAAAAAAAAAAAAAAAAAACCTCAAATATTATATCGGCTGGGCTTTAATTAATTAATTTTTTTCTTTTTAAATATTTCACATTATTTTTTGTCAGACTGCTGCTACATGTTGTGTCTGCTGATTAAATTATTTTAATAAATGACTGTTGACAAATTGTGACTGAAATTTTTTTTTCATTGGTTTTTTTCTTGTTTTCAGTGAAGGCTCAAACACTGACAAATGTTTTAAACAAAGTCATTTTGTTATGCAGCATAATTACACAATATTAAAAAATATAAAAGATAAAGTAATTACAATGCTGACAAAACATTACATCACTCTAATAAATCGAGAACTATAATTTGTATACCTGCTGATTGTCTGGTCATGTTAACATTTCCAGAATTAAAATGCCCTCTGTTGTGACCTTTTATAACCACATAAATATACATGGGTACACCTGTCTAAAAAAGACTAATAATTATTAATCTAACTCCTAAACTTTCTAAAAACTATTAACTCTGTGACACATGACTCATAACCTGCCTGTGTAATAACTGCTTAAATATAAACTGACTGTCTTTCTTCTTGTTGCAGCAATCGTCGAGTCACCAGGTGAGAATCTCTTCTGTTGCACCAGATCTTAATTGATAGTTATTTTAACACCAAAATATTCAAACTGTTGGAAATATCTGTTATTGGCTTCAAACAATGTCTGTTTTCATAACTCATATCTGTCTGTCTGTCCAGTCCGATCAAAGCCTGTCACTTTGAGTCCCACCTGACCAAACTGCAGGCCGACTCCAACTACCTGCTGTCTGAGGAGTTTGAGGTAAAAGTTGCTCTATGATCAGATTTAGTTACAGCAAATTGTTTCACTGCATTCAAAACCTTTCCTAAGTAAAAGTATATATTATCAGTAAAATGTTTTTAAACATCTACAGCTGTAAAATGCAACGTACTTTAAGACTGTGCTCATTTAAGCTCCTTTATATCCTGTTGGGGAGTTTAATCGTGGTGACTTGGTGTGAAGCAGCAGGTTTTTATAACGTTGCAGAATGGAGCATTACAAGTATCTGCCTGTTTCAGATCGTCTTGTTGTGAATCTTTGGTCTGAACTGGGCTTAAAAAGTCAGAAAAAACATCTTGTTTTTAGCTCTGTGACGACTACTTTTCCAGCTGATCTAAAAGGGTTTTTAAAGAGTTTATTCAGCTTCAGAAGGAAGAGAATTTTCTCAACACATAAAGGAACACTTCCTCCTTCAGTTTATCACAGACAGTCAACAGCAACACATCTGGAGATACATGGTTTTCAGAAAGGGGAGGAAAAACTTACCCCTGAAAAGATGTAGCACAGTAAGAAATACAATATTGACTTGTGAGATGGAGAAGAAGAAAGTAGCATAAAGTGGAAATACTTGAGTAAATACACCTACATGTCACCTCTGGTTGCTGCTGGTGTTCAGACGGCACTCCACACTTCAGAAGTTTGGCTTCATCTGTTGAATATAAAAAAAAAACACATTCAGAAATTTAATTTTAAAGTCAAAATACTTGAGACTCACTGAATCATCTCTTGTTTGTTCAGGATCTGAAGGATGTTGGACGCAACCAGACGATGGACGTCGCCCGACTGCCGGAGAACCGAGGGAAGAACCGCTACAACAACATCCTGCCATGTTAGTAGTTATATGTTTGCATGATTAAATGTTTTCTCGAATCATTAACATTAAATAAACTGTATTTATATAAAACTTAAATGACATAAATTGAGCCTAGAAATACATTTTATAATAACAAAGTTATAGAGACAGTCTCCCGCCATCGAGTCCCTCAGTGAGAAAAAAAATAAACTGATCAATCAATGTGAAAATCATTATAATGATGACATCGTTAAGAGCTTTAATGAACGAGACCGCACATGTTCCCATGGTGACAGCGATGTACCAGTCTGTGGGTCGAGCTGCGAGGTGATAAAACATTAATAACTACACAACTTAACATGCAGATGACGGTTCGTGCTGCAGTAGGAAATGCAGTTTAGTTAAATTAAAAGACCATATGTTTAGATATCATTCTCTGTTTTTAACTCAATGACGGCCATCATAATTCTCCTTCCTGTCTTTTTCTCTTCTTCTTTGGTGTCTTTCAAACGCTGTAATCTCTGCTTCAGCAATGCTAAAAGATTAGTTTAGAATTTTACAACGAATGAATAAGGATCTATTTAATTATGGCCACAGAAAATGAGGCAATACTGTGTTTTTCAATCTAACTGAGGAGTTGACATCTGTGTGTGTGTGTGTGTGTGTGTGTGTGTTTGTTACAGAGTTGTGTATCCATCAGTATCACAGTGTGAATAAAGTAATTAAGTGTCAGTCATGTGTAACTGCAGCCAATTTTCTATACGAACAGAAAAATATAATTTGTGACTTGAGGTGATAAATTTACAGCTCTATAATTAATCTCTCACACATGCACGCACACACACTCACACACACGCAGTCATATAGTAAAATGGATCATCCTCTTCAGTGTGTGTGAGTCATAGCTGAACCTCTTCACATTTAAACAAATATTCTCACTTACAGTAATAAAAGCCTCTAAAAAGCTGTTGAACGTGATAAGGGCTGGTGTCATTTAGAAGAAGAAAGCCAAGTGTCGTTAGTTTGCTGCAGCGGACGAGTTAGTTTAAAACAATTATTTAACTGGAGCTTTTCTCTGTTTCATATTTTTGTACATTAAATATATTTGGGTTCAAACTGTTAGCCCAACCAAAAGTACGATTTAAAAATGTCAGCTGGAGCTTTGAGAGAGTTTGATGTGACATTATTCAATGTATTAATGATCAAACATTAGTCCACTAGAGAAGTAAATAAGTTGAAAAAACCAACAAACAAATGTGAAACTCTATAAGGAGCTGTGCCTTATCAATAAATCCAAACCTATCATTTGAAAGGACAGACACAGGAAGTGTCCACGCTCAGCAGTCAGACAGGAGTCAGGTTCATTTCCAGGACTGGTACCTGCGGTTATTCCACAGGCTAGTTAATAACATGTCGGGCAGGAAATCCAAAGTGTGGGATCATTTTGAGAAGGTGAAGGACGAACCTAAGGTGATATGTAAACTCATCTTCATTGGTCGACTACAAACATGACGTATCATCTGAAACATGGAAGTAGCTACATGCCCATTAGCCCACAGCGTCATTAACAGGCGGCTCGCTCAGTGTGTGACGTGCACTTGGAGATAAAATATAGGCCTATATTAATGAAGGTTCATTAGTACGGTTTGTATTTCTCTGTAATGTAGCACAGTGTTAACAATGTTACTGATACTATTCTTTCTCACACCTTCAACTCAAACCACCAAAATATATCATTTAATCACTCGTTTCATTTCAGCTCAGTGAAAGTGGAACATTTAGCAGATTAAGAAATAAATATTAAAACATCTTTAGCTTCTAAATTATTACATTAAAAGCCTTAAACCTGTGCTTTAACAAAGCAGATTACAATAAACACTAAGACTTCCCAAACTAGCAACTAACTAAGTTATTAAACTCATGTAAATAAATAATGTGTGTTTTCTGTAGATGATTCTACCAGAGTGAAGCTGACGTACCTGGAGGACGACCCCTGTTCTGACTACATCAATGCCAGCTACATACCTGTACGTTCGCACACACTCACACATATTGAACACACACACACACACATTTGCACACACAGTACTAATATCTCTCTCCTACATGTGTGTGCAGGGTAATAACTACCGCAGGGAGTACATTGCCACCCAGGGCCCGCTGCCCGGCACTAAGGACGATTTCTGGCGGATGGTGTGGGAGCACGGCGTCTACAATGTCGTCATGGTGACGCAGTGTGTGGAGAAGGGGCGGGTGAGTCACTGACAGTTTAATTTTGGGTCTCTTTGTTTTATTGTCCTGGTCAAGAGTAAAATATCTCAACATCAAGAGGCCAGACTCTGATATCTGGAGCCTTTTCATTATGGGACCATTTCCATGGTTTGTTTTGGGGGGCCAGTACATAAATATCAAAATCTAATAGACAGTTTGCTGGAAATTCGTTTAATCCCCAGATGAAAAGACAAGACAAGAAGAATAAAAAGCTTTAGATAAAATATCTGCTGTCATCTGCAGCTGTTACCATCATTTTGCAGCCTGAGTAAGAAGTGAACAATTTTCCAACGTTTACTTTTTATCAAGCTTTTAAGTTACTTCTGACAGATTAACAGCAAGTTTATAGGAGACTAAATATTAACATAATAAAATAAATTACTGTGGATGCTACTAACACCTATTTTTATTAATCAGAGACTATTTTTGATTGTTTAACGGGTTGATTTTAGCGCTGTCATCGTGTACTATATTGCTTGCATTGTTCATTTTGGTAAACCATTGCTATTGCGATTGCTGTGTTCACACCTGCCCAAACGACTTGCACTGAAGGGGCAAACAAACTTGAGTTAGTTTGAACCGAACCAAACAGGGCAGGTGTGAAAGCATCATAAAAGATATTCAGTTTACAATGATATGATTAAGAAAAAATATGCAACTTTAAAACTGAATAAATGGGTCTTTTTTGTATGTTACAGAGCGAACATTTAAAAACATCATGAAGGAACTGTATTACTGAAAAGTATTTAAATATGTGAAGGATGAATTTTTGTGTTGCAGGTGAAGTGTGATCAGTACTGGCCTGCAGACAGAGAGCCTCTGTACTACGGTGACCTGGTTATTCAGATGCTGTCAGAGTCCGTCCTGCCTGAATGGACCATCAGAGAGTTCAAGATTACCTCGGTACCTGCTCTTTATCTCTGACTGTACCTCACTGCACTGATGCTTTGTCTCCTGATAGTTAAGCTAAATATACATTTTTATTAATATATAATCAATTAATCCTGACAGGAGAGCAGCTGCACTTACCCTCGGGTGCTGCGTCACTTCCACTACACTGTGTGGCCCGATCATGGAGTCCCAGAGAGCACCCAGTCCCTGATCCAGTTTGTCAGGACAGTTCGGGACTATGTGGACCGATCACCCAGCACCGGAGCAACCATCGTGCACTGCAGGTAGGACACAAGAGTGTGAGTGTGACCTCTGTGGACCTTTGTGCTGTTGAGCTTACCAGAGTCCGACAAAAAAACCTCACTGGGAGTCAACAACAGCTGAGACAATTAGCCGATTAGGTGATTAATCAAACCAACAAAACACATACTATTTCTGTAGTCATGTACTTAATTATTTAGTAAAAATCTTCTAGCCTCTTCTAAATGAGGATATGCTGCTTTATGGTTTATTCTGTGTGTGTGTTTGTCAGTGCTGGTGTTGGCCGTACGGGGACATTCATCGCCTTGGATCGGGTTCTGCAGCAGTTGGACTCTAAAGGAAACATTGACCTGTACGGCTGTGTGTTTGACCTCCGCCTGCACCGCCAACACATGGTCCAGACTGAGGTACACTCCCCACACTGCTACACTCTGTCACACACAAACCCTGCCTCCCTGTTTCTTCTTTCTGAAACCCAAACAACTAACATTAGGATTATATGTGTATATTTGACCACATTAGTAAAACACCAGCAACAACTGGAGCAAACTAGGCCTGAAACATCATTTAATATAGGACCAGTCAAGCGAAAAGACCAGGACCAGTAACTATAGGACCAAGCTAGGGCTAAAAAAAACAATAAATATAGCACCAAACTAAGGCTAAAACACCAGTAACCAACTATAGGACCAAATTAAGCTAAAACACAAATAACTACAGGACCAAGCTAAGGTTAAAACACCAGTAACTATAGCACAAAGCTAAGGCTAAAACACCAGTAACTATAGCACAAAGCTAAGGCTAAAACACCAGTATCTATAGGACCAAACTAAGGATAAAACACCAGTAACTACAGGACCAAGCTAAGGTTAAAACACCAGTAACTATAGCACAAAGCTAAGGCTAAAACACCAGTAACTACGGGACCAAACTAAGGCTAAAACACCAGTAACTATAGGACCAAACTAAGGCTAAAACACCAGTAATTATAGGACCAAACTAAGGCTAAAAAAACAGTAAATATAGCACCAAGCTAAGGCTAAAAGACAAGTAATTATAGGACCAAACTAAGGCTAAAACACCAGTAACTATAGGACCAAACTAAGGCTACAACCCCAGGGACTAAAGTGCCAAACTAGGATTAAAAAAACAGTAATTATAGGGCCAAACCATGTAACACTTTTTTCCTTCAGAATATCAGTAATGTCAAACTTTTAATAATAATCCTAAATATCATCATAGCCATTACACTTTATAACTCATTTCCTGTGTGTGTGTGCTTCAGTGCCAGTATGCCTTCCTGCACCAGTGTGTGCGGGACGTCCTGAGAGCCCGGAAACATCGCAGTGAACAGGAGAACCCTCTCTACCCCATCTACGAAAACTTCAACCCCGAGTACTGCCGAGGTGAGACAACCTCAAAACCTCACTGTAACATCACAAAGTACACATTCAACTAATTACTTTAGTAAATATGTAACCACACACTAAACAAAATATTCACAGATTAAATTGTAAAGACTTGCAGTATATTTTAACTTAACTGTATTCATCAAAGCATTTTTACTGACCTTAAAACTCTGTTTGTTGGTCTCTCCTCAGATTTCATCTACACCGGACGCTGAAGAGACGATGACATCCGT
Organism: Epinephelus moara; assembly: GCF_006386435.1. Classification (NCBI taxonomy): domain Eukaryota; kingdom Metazoa; phylum Chordata; class Actinopteri; order Perciformes; family Serranidae; genus Epinephelus; species Epinephelus moara. The sequence continues at coordinate 12,404,114 of NC_065529.1, forward strand.
CTGATCAATAGAGAAGAAACGATGCTACGTTAGCTCATTCTGACATTATCAAAACTATCTGAGTTAACACAGAGCATCAGCTACACATCACACAATACAAGAAAAATACAGAAATGTATAAAAGTGAAGACGACACATAAATGATGTGAGAGATTTTCAGTATCCCTGTTTTTAGATCACGTTCTTGACTTACTGTCAGACTGTAAGTGTGACCAGTTTATGGAAGTTTAATGCTGACACAACTACAGGAAAAACAAGACACAAAGAACATATTTTTATTAACAGGAAATGTACCTGTTATGTGCTGTGACTACAGGGAAGCTTATTCTATTGGCTAAACTCTATTGTTAATTGATATTTTGTTCAATTTGTGACCTGTTGGCAACTTTTTAAAATAAAGTGTCCCAACAAAATTTTAATTTTTGAGACGAATCCTTTAAGTTAATGCGGTTAACGATAGTCTTAAGTGTTAAAGGGAAACACGGGTTGATCTCAGGTTGCTGGTGGTTATTAAAGACATCTGATGTTAGCTAGCATTATAACTGACCGATCACAGGGAAGGAAAGAGCCATCTATTTTTTCGATTATAACTGTATGTTCTCACTCACTGCTCCATATAAGCTGTTTATTTAAAACGTTACACATATTGCTGTATGTAAATATTGATGTAATACTCCTTTTTTTTATATATATGTTACTGAATATAAACTGTATGTCAATCATTTTTATGCTGTGCGATTTTTAGATATTTTCGGTGTGTCATTTATAAAATCAAACACGTCAAGTAGCTGCATAAAGTATAACCTGCTGTATTCAGACTTTAAGTTACTGTGACATTTGTTCATTTCTAAAAATACAAACACTCATAAACATATATAATCACATTATTTCATAAACTTGTTAATGAATTTAGAACATTTTGAATAAAAGTCTGAATACAAAACAGGAACTCCCCCTTTCCCTTAGTTTAAGTACTTGCTGGGATTAAAATATTGATTTTGCTGTGAAAATATCTGAAAAATTTGTGCAATTTTGTTGAAATATTTGAGGAGTCTGTGGATTTTTTTTTTTTATGATCACAGCAGTCTGAACAAAATAAATCCGATTTTGTGTTTTTAAAACTTTTGACATCAATGACAAACTCACACTTGCAAGTCCAAAATTATTAAATATTATTAAATATTTGGTGAACCCTGTTTTCTTTCTGTTTGTCTCGACTGCTGGAGGAATTTTAAATCATCATTTGTTTTATGGATTTATTTCTGAGGATATAATGATTTGTTTTTTAATCATGGAGAAATATCGGACTGGACAATTATTCGATATTATTATGATGTGATCTTATAATAAAGACTAGCAAAATTAGTTTGATTATATTATGATTTTAGAATAAGTTTGTTATACTCATAAAGATAAATATCGATATATTTTATTGATATATCATCCAGCCCTATAATGAGAATGTAATGCAGTTTTAACGACCTGCTGTCACATCACTGTAAACTGGATTATTAAGTGCTTATTAAAACAACTGCCAAATTTTGTTAATGTTTGTTTCTTGAGAGAATCCCTTCATTTTCTAAATAGGCTTTTATTGTGAAACATTTGCAGCAACTTCCTGTGGAGGATTCAATGACTTGCATGGTTTGCGGACCGTACTTCAAATGTAGGCCCTGCCACCTGGTGGCACTTTTTACGTTACTACAGTAACAGTTCAGCTGGCACATGAACAGACACAGTGACTGAAATAATAGTAAAAGTAATAAAAATAGGACACAAATAACCTGATGACATCACACATGTCGTGAAAGATGACCGGGTGTGATTGGTCGTGGTCCAACATGTAGTATGTCATATTGGTCGGCTGAGTTACGTAAAGATTTTATGACCCCACAATCATCTAATCTGACATGGCGACTGTTGGAACAGACAAAAATGTTGTGTAGTCTGAACATGGCTGTAGCTGTACCTCCATAGTGGCGACTTAGTGATGTCACAGATAATACACACACGTGACAAAGTTAGGTGAAACAAATTTAGTGTTGTTGGCTGAACAAAACATGATGGCTAAAGAAGCCACTTTGGGTTTTGGGAAACATATTGTACACTCACCAATAAACTGATTCACAAGAAAAATAATGCAGAGAGAATAATCAATAATGAAAATGATAATTGGCTTCAGTCCCACTTCTTACAGGAAAGTCAGAATCCATTATCAAGAGGAAAGACCACAAGCTAAATGATTTAAGGGGGAAAGTCATCAGCAACTTAATGGATTTAACTCTAAAAAGACGACAGAAGATGTTTAAATCTGCATTATGACAATTTGAGCTACTGTATTATTTTATAGCAAACACTTAAAAAACTGACATCTTGAAGCTACAATTTCAGGAAGCTTTTCAGTCTTTTATACTCCTTTGAAACCATCATTAGATAAAAGTGTGCAAATGGGAGTGAAACATCCTCTGTACACTCAAAGATGAAATTGATATCGATTTTATCTGACTGCCAGTAAAGAAAGCAAACAAGGACTTCCCGTAAATATCTGAATGTTCCTTTAAGAGTGAGGCCTTTTATGACTTTGTGTAACTCTGACCCGTTCAGCTGCTGAGGTGATTCAATCTGTCCCAACAAACAGGCGAGAAAACAGAAAGTAACAGAAAAAGCTCCAGCTACTTTTCTACGCTGCATCTGTGAAACTTCTGATTTCCATATTGATCTAGGGCACGCTGAGGCCGGAGCAGAACTGGGTAACCCAGATACAGCAGCTATCAGGGGCTTAAAAGAGAGTCGAGGAGTCCCTGACAGTGAGCCCCAGTCCCTCAGGACCAAACCTCCAGCTCATCCTCCTCTCCTCTCCGTCCTGGCAGAGATTTATACAGAGACAAAGTTAGAAATCAGCCGACGTCCCACGAGCTTCAAGTCAGTCATGACAGTGAGCTCAAAGAGGAACAAACAAGTCCGGCCAGCATGAACAGACATGGAAAACACAACTCCAGTAAACAAGCTGGACATTCGCTCAGAAGTGACAGGTTAGGTTTCACTGTGCTGCTCAGGAACTCTGAAAGAAACTCATGATGTAACTTTAGTCAAAGCTTCCCACAGCATCACAGCTCTGCAACACAAAGTAAATACAACACCTTAAACTGGGTTGAATAACTACTGTGACTATGTTATGTACTAAATAGGACATTTCACATTAAGAAATGAACTTTTCAATGCAAAAAACCCGCCAATATCAGACAGAAGCTAACTGCTAAGAGACTGTAGCTAACCGTTTACAGACAGAAGCTAACTGCTAAGTGACTGTAGCTAACTGTAATAGACACAAGCTAACTGTTTACAGACAGAAGCTCTCAAAGCTAGTGGTGGGCAATAAAACGATAACATATCATCTCGCGATAAACACTTATGTGCCACTGATAGAAAAAACGTTCAATATAACATTAGATACTGTTACTGTATTCTGTCGGGAAAAAACATGAGGAAAGCTGCGCATGTTACCCTCAGAGTCAGGCTGTGCAAGGTTGGTTGCATGAACACACTCACTTGCTTCCTGGTAACCTAGCAACGGTGTCACACAAACAGGTAACAACGTCAGGTTTGGTTGCGCTTAAAAGCCGTGACTTTGGGCTTGTTATTTTGTAAAGTCGCTTACAAATATTGGTAGTCGCAGGTTACGTTTTTTTGGGCTTGTTTCTAAAGTGGAGTTATACCATCTTGTGTATGTCCATCTCGCCTATGCAGTGCTCTGATTGGTCGAAATCTTTTCATTCCACCTACTCGCCTATGCTCACCGGACATCAACTTGTCGTACCAGCGTTCTTTGATGTCAAAATGCGTACAGGTTGGCAGGCCTGAACTCTGAGGTGGAGCGATGAAGTGGATTATTATACTCACTGTTTTCAGACATGTTTAAAAGTGATTAATTCTCCTGATGTCAACAGTCCTGATTCCAGTAAAAACCAACAACAATCAGTAAGACTGATGGGAAACAACTGGATCAAAACACAAACAATAAAACCATTAAACACCACACACTGTTTCATCTTATCTCCTGAAGTCAGTTGAGCCACACTGGGATGGACACAGTCCAACTTGATCCGACAGGTCATGATCCCAAATCAGAGCTCAACAATCTAAATGAGCGTTTTCGCCTTTACACAATTGAATTTGTTAACGTCGACCTGAAGCTGAACTTGTGCTATTTTTCTAACAGAAGGCTCATTTTCATTCCTGTCAGCACGTCTTTGTGGTGAATTATTACCCCGAGATACTAAACGAGTCCTGTTTGAGTTTTAATGGTGGAGCAGAATATCTCAGAGATGACCTTTCAAAGCCTCCATTATCTGAGTGCCTGACATTTTACATTCTTTACTTTTTAACACACAAACTCCACCTGATATTAAAAAGACCATCAAAACCAGGAGACAGAGGGAGAGCTCAAGGTCTAAGAGACAAGATAAAGTAATTTTAGTTTTCTAAATATCTTTGAGCATGCTCTTCCTTTCTTTAAAGTTTTTGTTAAAACACAAAACAAAACTAAGAGCAGATCCTCCTGTTCACTTGATGTGGAGACAAACATCGACAGTGGCTCCAAAACGCAGTAATTTAGACGTATTGATTGTCAATAAAAAACTCTTGTGTTGATAAATTGCTGCAGCGTTCTACTTCAGTGTGTCAGAGTTTAAACTGTGCTATTGATTAAAAGACAACAGCAGCAGAAACTTTACTGAAACTGATTTAGTGTCGCACTTACATAAATGTTTAGGGACTCGCAAACTAAGACCGAACAACACTCAAGTTGTTCCATTAAAAGGCCTAAATTAATAAAACTTAAGGGATTATCAAAGAAAAATTAACTATCTTTTGCAGAAGTAAGATGTTTTTTATTTGTCCCTACTCCTGTTTGACCTGTCACATTTATCTTTCGACCCTTTGAGGGGCTCTGATCTAAGGCTTGGGACAAACTGCTGAACACAGACCAAGCTTAAAAGACAGTTTGAGGTCATTCAGGTCTTTTTTCTTTTGGGTTGAAGTCAGCGCTGAAGGGAGGAGGTGATGTACTGCTCTCAATTAGGCTGTGGTTCTGCTGATGGTAGTGCTGTTAATATTTATGGGGATGAGAGGATGCTGCTGCTGAGAGGAAGTGTTAAAGTGTTAAATGGTCACAGAGGGCCAAGAGTCTGCAGGTTTTTGATCCAGCTGAGCACTAAAGCAGCTGCTCTCACCGATGACTTTGCTAAATGACGGTTAAAATAAGAGGCGACTGAAGCTGAGGGAGGAAATAAGAAGAAATAAGAAGCTGGTCTTCTGAAGAGGATAATCAAGGTAATTCATGAACTAACTGCTAGGGGTCAGCGATATAGCCCTAAAATAATGTCACGATATTTCAGGGTATGTTTGCGATAACAATATTATTGACAATATGACAAATTAGTAAAAATAAATGATTATTAATTCAAGACCACAGAACAAAATAAGTGACATAGTTTTACAGTTTGCTTCAAATATTCAGTAAAAATCAAACAAAAATGATCTCTCATGTCTTTAGTTAGTGAACAACAACAGTAACTCAGAGTGAGATTCAGATTCTGTTACAATATTAATAGTTAAACTAAATAAAATCTACCAATTCTGTTACAATATTAATAGTTAAACTAAATAAAATCTACCACAAATTACACATTTAAACAGCTCCCAAATACAAAAATGTCCCCTGGGATCTATATTTATAAATCAACAGGTGATTTCCTTCTTTCAGTAAAATCCTAAATGATTGAGTTGCTTTTTTTCCCACCTGGACCTTTATGCTCTGCCATTTCTCCTCTAATCATCACGCTGTAACCTGTGACAGGCTGTTATGATACCACAACTATTGCCCAGTCACATATATGGAGTTTTTTTGTGGAGCTGCGAGCGTCACGTTGGTTTACGACAAAATCACTTGACGACACGGCGAGAGAGGAGAGGGAGAGACGCTGTGCTGCTGCCAGAGGAGCCGCTGAATGAGTTCCCTCTGAGCGGTAAGTCACTAAAAGAGTGTGAGAAGTAAAACATTCAGGACGCCACAGTTTATCCCACACTACTGAAGCTGCTCCTCTTTTTGGAACCAGCACGGAGTAACTAATAATTTTGCTTTCAAATATGGTGAGTACCACGATATGAATTTTTCATATCATATCAAAAATGATACTGGTATTTTTGTGAAGAAGGATATGATATGGCACACCCCTACTAACCGCTCATTTTAGCAATGTCATAGTAAAGGAAGTATCTCTATATAAAGGTATAATGTACACTATGAGGCATAGACGACTCTACTGCTATCATTTTACAAAGTGAAATGTAGAGATTTACTTTTCAGATGCAGGACTTTTACTTGTAACAGAGTATTTTTACACTGTGGTACTGCTACTTTTATTGAAGTAAAAGATTTGAGTATCTTCTCCACCACTGCACTGGAGTAACTGAAAGAAGAATAAAGTTGGCTTCTTGATTTTACCTCGGCATCCAGCTGTGTCTGTGAAGGCATCAGCGTCCTCTTTGTCTTCGACTGCTGTTCACGCCGTCATCACTGCAAACTGAACATGTGATGGTTCATGTGAAGAGAGACACACAGACATTTTAGTAAAAGCTCACTCTTTGTGTTATTTTTAGGGTTGTACCCGACTCAGATTATTTCAGTCGAATCAGATTCAGCCATTTCATACGAATATTCAGTGTTGAAGTCAATATAAAGTTTTAAAGTCTGAACGGGGCTCAGCGGGACGTTCAGTGTGACAGCAGCATTCATGTAATATAGTAACAAACTAATGCTGCTAAGGACAGATCACAAATGTCCCCTGAAGTACCCTGCACAGCACACAGAGGAGCGAAGAAAAAAGACTGCTCAATTTAAACAGTTTCATAACTTTAAATACTTTGCAGATTTAGATTATTAAAGCAAAAAAAAAATAAAAAATACACTATATAAATTATGATGTCCCATGAATCACTGTAAGATACCCAGTAATCAGCCTCAATCAGCTCCACCTTTACCAAATGCAACATTAAAGTGATAAACACATCAATGCATGACTATTTATAACCCAAATATATAATACACATTACTTTAAATGGGCCATTCTGAATTAGGTGTACTTTTTGATGCTAGTACCTTTATACTTTTACTTAAATCAGATTTTGAACACAGGACTTTTACTTGTTACAGCATTTTTATACTGTTATACTGCTACTCTCACTTCAAATAAAAGATCTGGGTACTTATTTAGTACTTAAACTTTAATAATAAATAAATAAAATATGCATTCAGCAAAATTGCCCTTTATGTACTGGGTAATGAAATGACTATATGTAAGTGTTATTTTTGTCTACTCCGGTTACCTGAAGTGAACGAAGTGTTCACATAGCACTTACACCACTGCATATATATAAATAATAAATATAATTGTATGATAAAGAAATACTGTCTTCTGCTGCATTACAGTACTACAGTAGTAACGTTACTATTAAGCTAGCTAAGATGTAGCAACCACAAACGTTAAGCAAGCAAACAAAAAACATAAAGGTTATGATACATACAGACAGAAAGAGAGAGTTTATATTAATCTCACCTTTCTCCTTTTCTTAATGAAAGTTGTTAATATCCTTGTCGAGTAACTTCCTCTGAACTTCAGTCCACCTCTGTGTTAGCGCTAAGCTAACTAATGATCGACCTAAACTTAGCTAGCTAACATTAGCCGTTAGCTAGTTAGCTAGCTAAAACTTTCTCGGCTCTTTGTGAAAGTATTTTGGTAGTTACACCCGAAGGGAACGGACCTTCGACGGTATACCGCTAAACTGACTGTGACTATACCGGACAGACTGAGACCGGATCGGTTTTCTGGTCAAAAGCGGTCAAAGTCACCTCCCCGGCTTTCTATCGGCGTCTTCCGGTGGATCCGATTGGTTTGACGGTCAATGAGTGCCTGCAGTACTCTGTGTGACCACAGCCTTTAACAGGTTACCTCACGTGACAGCCCAGGGGGCGCTGTTTACAACGCAGGGGGCGGGTCTTCCTGTTTTACCGCCTTTTTTTGAATGATTATTTTTCAGAAAAAATTAAATAAATAGACAAAAAAGTATATTATTATTGTTGTTATAATATAATATAATATAATAATAATGCATACATTAAACAGTGCGAGGGGGATGAAAACCTAGATATAATACACTTTGTTTTTATTAGATATAATTTTGCCAGTTACTCGAGAGGTCATAACAGCTTTCTTATTCGTTGTTGTCTTAGAAGCAGAGTCAAGGACATTTGGTGTAAACACTCTATCCTTATGGATGTAATATTTGCCAACAAGACATAAAAGCAGCTGCCAACAGACTGTGAACCTGTATTACAATTTAAAAACAAGACCATGAATGGTGTCAGTCTCTTAAAATTTAGATAAATTAACAGAGAAACTTCCACTCTACCACATGTCAGAGGGAATTACTGTACGTTTTACTGCACTACATGTATCTGACAGCTGAAGTTACTTTGGGGGTCCAGATTATTGTTAAACAAAATGTAATAAACTTTTAAATTCTAGTGTATTATTATAGATTACTGCAAAGTGTAGATATCAGTAGAACATTAGCTTTACATTTACCAGCTGCAACATTAAAATGATTAATATTTTAATAATTATAATCCATTGAAATAATTTTTGTTATCCTGAATTGGGCCATTCTGCATAATGACTACCATCTACATTTGGTACTCTAATTATATGATTATACCTCGCTTATTTTTGAAATTTTACTTGTATCAGAGCATTTCTTCACTGCTTTTGTTCATGTAAAATATCAGAATACATTAACGATATGCAGTGGAGTAAAAAGTATAATATTCTCCTCTGAAACAGTAGGAAAGGAAAAGTATTACGTATTAAGTAGCACAAACCAGCTATACTTAGGTAAATTACAAGTACCTCAAAACTGTACTTAAGTACAGTACTTGAGTAAATGTATTTAGTTACTTCTCAGCACTGGATAAAACATGTGATAGCAGTGTAAGTGTGTGTTTGGTGTGTTTAAGTGGTCTCATATTAACGCTCCTGTCCAAGGTCGGAAAGGGTCAATATGTGTGTGAGAGAGTCGCTGAATATTCATTGATTTTAAAGAACGAGTGGTCTGACTGAGGCGATACAAGTGTGTGTGTGTGTGTGTGTGTGTGTGTGTGTGTGTGTGTGTGTCCTCTTGTCTGGTAGGAGGCCATTCAACTCTCTCCATGTTGATGGGGTCTGTGAATGAAAGAATAAAGATGAGGGTGAAGGAGAGGGAGGACAGATGAAAGGAAGGACACACTCACATCCAAACAAACCTGCACCATTGTTACATCCACGCTGCGTCTCCATCGACCTTTTTAATTCTTTGTTCGTGTCTTGTCTACCTTTTTCTTCTCTCTTTGTCCTTATGTTGTCATTGTTTCCCCTTGTTTTTATGTCCTTCCATCGTTTGTTCAGTGTTTCTTCAATTAGGATCTGAATACTTCTTTCATCACTGACAACAACTGCTGTCATTAAGTTTGACAGAGTTCATTAAGTTTGACATGCAGTGACGGATATGGCAGACAAAACCGAATGACATTCAGGTTTATTACAACATGGCTGACCTCTGTTGTTACCTCATTTCCTGTTTCCTCTCTACATTATCCCATAAAGGCATAAAATGCCCAAAATAATAATAATAGCCTAATAATAAACTAGAATCACCATCCTGTGGTTGTATGACTCTGCCCACCAGTCCACCCTGTGGTTGTATGACTCCGCCCACCAGTCCAGTGTCTCTGACAGTCTCCATCCATGTCAGTGAAAACATGGATGCTTCACACACAGAAGATCTATACAATCAACACAGCTTCAAGATTAGAGTCACCAATTCAGTATCTGACCAAATGTCTCCCCTTCTGTTCCTGAGATATGACGTTAAAACATGATGATGTCACAGTCAAGCTGACCTTTGACCTTTTGACCTTCAATATTTTATCCTGTTAGACATTTGTGACAAGTTTTGTCAGAATTAGTGTATGAATTCTTGAGTTATGGCCAAATACATATTTTGTGAGGTCACACTGACCTTGAGCTTTGACAACAAAATTCTAATCAGTTTATTCTTCAGTCCAGATGGATGTTTGTGTCAAATTTAAAGAAATTCCCTTGAGGTATTCATGAGCTATTGTGTTCACGAGAATGAAATGGATGCAAGGTCACACTGACCTTTGACAACCAAAATCTAATCAGTTCATCGTTGAGTCCAAGTGAACGTTTGTGCCAAATTTGAAGAAATTCCCTCAAAGCGCTCTTGAGATATCACATTCACAAGAATGAGACAGACCAGCAGGAACCTATGACCTAACCTAACCTAGCTGACCTATGACCACCAAAAAACAATCGCTTCATTGTTGACACAAGTGGACATTTGTGCCAAATTTGAAGAAATTCCCTTGAGGCGTTCTTGAGACATCTTGTTCACAAGGATGGGACAGACAGACATATAGAAAGAAAGTGCAAAGATAGAAGCTACTCTACATTATATTTAAGTATTTCACTATATTGTTGTTGCAAAAATACCCTGAAATATTATGATAACATTTCAAGGCAATATGGTTCCCCACTACAGCTGAGCTTTTTCCATGACAACAACAACCAATCACCAAAATAAATGTTGGCAACAGACTGCTGTTGGAATGACTCAGCATTTTAGCACTCCCGGTTCCCTTGCTTCAAAGTCAGTGGGTTTTTGGTTAGATGTCTGAAATAAGGTCTGTGGTTAAGACAAGCTTAAGAGACTGCCATGTTTTGTTCTACGACATAAAATATGTCAGTAAATACCCCACTGTAATTTTAGTAGCATTTGCATGTCTTTAAAAAGGTGTTTGCTAACAAGTGGCTCAATGACGCTACAGAGCATCATCACGCTGGACTTGGCTTTACGGCCTTGTTGTGGTGGTGACGCTGAAGTCAAGCAACTGCAGTTCGTTCATAGCCTAATGTTAGCTTTTTACTTCTGGCAATTGCATTTAGGCTTCAAAAATGTTGTGTTCATTTGTGAAGATTATCTAACTGAACAAAACATATAAGTATCGTAAACATTAGTTCACCACAGAGCTTATTTTCTGCAATAACCCTAACCCAAATAAACCAGGGTGATGCTAACTTCTGTGTCAACCTATAGAAAAATTAAATTTACATTTCTGCAAACCACTGATACATTACATTTGTATGTTATAATGTAGTGGATACGTTGAAGCTTTATGTTTCAACAACACTGTGGTTAGCGTATGGATATATTTAGACACAAAAACCACGTGGTTATTGTCAGAATAAGAGCATGTTTTGACTTAAATACCCAGTTTTGGGGCACGATCCCTGCTGGAAACTAGGGTTGCAACTGTATGAGATTTTCACAATACGACAACCATTTTAGAAAATATAGCGGCTTCAGTTTGTCATAGCATTACTTATATTTTTTATCAGTCAGATTGACCGCTAAAGGAATGAAAATAGAGGGGTTGTTTTTGGTTGAACAAATTTTTCAATCATAGATAAGCAAATATACACGGTGTGATAACCATCAACTTTTATATCACTGTATACCTTAAAACCAGTGTATCGTTGCAACCCTTCTGGAAACGCAGCAATGTCTCGTTGAAAAACAACCATTTTTTGTGGCACTAACCTCAGATAAAAAAGTGAGGGATTGCAAACAATCACCCATGTTTTGTGGCTAAGAAGCTGCTGGAAACACGGCAATGACTCGCCAAAAAATAACCAGTATTGTTGTTTAATGGTGTTGAACAGTTGTGTGGAGCTTGGCAGGCGTCTTACTGAGGTGTCTCACCATTCACCGTCCTCCTGATGACAAAATTAGCTCACACGTCACTTTACAAACCTTAACATGAAACATATAAAACGCACAAATGTGATTATTTATGGTTTGCAGAAACGTACAATGACCACCTCTTCTGGCGACTGGGCTGCAACAAAGCAGATTACACCTGTTTATAATGATGAAACTTAAAATAAATAAACGTGATAAAGATCTGGGAGATGATTCATTTAAGATTAACATGAGGCTGGACGAGCACAAAAGGCTGCAGTGCGACTCCATGTGAAGATAAAATGTGTTTTTATTTAAAGATCTCTATCAGGCACTATAGTTATCGTTATCATTAAAACATGGACGAAGCGGCTACCTGGGTCACATGGTACACAGCAGAGGTTCAGAGGAGATGGAGGACGACAAAATACCTGCAGACGACACAGTGCAGAGTACAAAGGTGTGACAGAAAAGAAAGACTCATCATAACAACAACAATAACAACAATAATAATTATAATGGTGTTAATACATTAAAGTAAAATAAAACACATTTTCATCCATGTCAGAAATCAGTTACTGAACTTTACAGTGTTTAATTAACTCAAGGAGGAAATAAATCAGAATATCAACTAAAATCTCATCAAATACCTAAAACACATTTGTAAGAGTAAAATTAAACATGTTTTTATGGTAAAGAAGCAAAATAAAGTTAAAGTTTAGATGTCACTGCAGTTCACAGCTTAGCATATGGCTTCAGATAGAAAATCTAACATTATTCATCTCAGACAGAAAGACGACAACAGCTCGTAAAAATACACATAAATGCTACGGTGAAGCTACATTTTCTTTGGAGAGTACAAATGATTCAGGAGAAGTCCAGAGAATAAAAATAAAACACTTTATACGGCACTGAAATATTAATGATGTGATACAGAAAGAAAAACAAGAGTTGACAGCAGAAACAAATCTGATTCATAAAAGTGTGAGTGAGCTTTTTATCATACAGGTTTCTGTTTTTATATTTGTACATTAGCATAATGCGTTTACCTGAGAAAAAAAAATCTGCTCACTTTTTCTGGATTAATTAAAATATTATCTCAGAATTATAAGAAAAAAAAAACCATGAAAATAAATCTTTTTAAATTAATGAGAAAATGGGTTGATCTCCTTAATTCAGAGAAACAGAGCCGATCTTTCCCCCCAGCTGAATGCATTATGCTTCTGTGTATTTGTTTTGTTTTTGTGACATTGATTGTAACAAGTTGCTAATTTCTTAAAAACAAAACTTTTATCTGACTGGTTTAAAGCAAGAAAGAAAGACTAAAAGACAGAAAGAGAAAACATGAAAACGTTTTAAAGGAAATAAAAACAATGGGAACAATGAGGAGAAAGAAAGGAGAAAATGAAATAACTAAGGAGGAAAGGGATAAAATATAATCTAAGGGAGTCAGAGAAATAAGAAAGTATAGGGGATGAACATTCAAAGAAATTATTTGGTCTATTTTGTCTAGTTTATGTATTTCAATTACAGATAACACTTCAATCCAACTGAGTAAAGTCACACCAACATATCCTCCTGAGACCGGAACTTGTGTTTGGTTTGCATTTTTTTATTTCTCCTAGCTAACTGGGATCAGTAGGACCTGATAAGTATAAAAAACTAAAAACAGCCAATGATAATGAAGTCCCGATGTCGTCAAACGAGTACTTCCTAATTAACAGCGTCTTAGCTTGTACATTAATCGTAAACTGACTTGGCAGAGATGGCTGCCATCTTGTTTTTACATGGATTAGTGTGTTGTGCTCTTATGCTTCGTTCCAGGCAAGTTTCTGAGCCCGCAAGTCAACACTTCAAGGCACGACTCACGACTTCATAGCGTTCCAGGCAAGTCACGCAAAACTGTCAAAGCAACATGGCGGACTGTGCGGGGTTTATGTTTGTTTATGATCAATTCTATCGCCAAAGGTGCCTGCTCCTTGCTCATTTGAGTGAAACGGAGGAGGAGAAACGGCGCATAAGGTCACAGATGCTTTTATACTTTTTATTTTACATTATCTGTGTGTTTGGAAACGTATTTTGTATTGATATATTCTTGCACTGGAAACTAGCTGTTAGAGCGGCTGCCAATAGTGCGTTAACATTAGAGTTATTTTTTTTGACTATTTCTCACCGTGTATCACCTGCATCAGCACCGCATTGACTGTATCAGTATACTATGTGCACACTTTTCCTAATAAAGAGGCAAACTGTAATGTAATTAAATTGAATTTAATTTAAAAAAAAAAAACTTTTACGGGGAACCTATTTGTCAGTGTTCACACGTGGACATTATAAGCGTGTGACACATCAAAAGCTCCTGATTGGCAGCCAGTGTGATGGATGATAATAATATGAGTGGGGCAATGGATCGTTTTATTGTAAGGAGCAAATTAGAACAAAGCACCGTGAAGACGACCTGCCACCAAAATAAAAGAGAAATAAACTGTCAGTAGACGGTATCATGAGGCTACCTGTCTTATTTTTTCTTAATTCTATCTTATATCGTGATAAGACCGATAACACACGTTATAAAATGGTACTTTGGGGTTTATGTTAGAATTTCTTGACTCAACTGGATGAAAACTTTACATATAGCTGCAATATGTAAACCTGATGAAAAAGACCAGATGATGTCTTTGAGTGACAGAAAGAAAAGGAAAGGTAGGAAAAGAAAGTAAAAAAGGAAGACGAGAGGAAAGAAAGTTAGAAACAAGAAACAAGACAGTGGATGAAGTGATGACTTTACAAAGCTACATCATGAAGCTACATCAGTAGTTCCTGCTCGTCTCTCTACATTCACGGAGTCATACAACTCGTTTTACTTTCACATTTTTACTAAGATCTGTTGTGAGATTTCCTGATGCCTCTGAACGTCACATCAAGCTGTAAAATCTAACTGGAGAGCCCAAATTCACAAACACATTTTCTCTGGAGTTTGTGGTTAAGAAGGCTGTTTGGAGAACATTATCTGACATTTGCTCTTTACATTAATGAGGGCGCTGGTTCAGAACTCCTGAGTGGATCCTGTGCAGAGAAACAGTTTGTCAAACTACTTTTTGGCTCACACAGGAAACTACCAATGCAGGAATGGTAACACAAAAAGTCGGGGACATGAGCAAAATGTTTTTTGTCCATGTTTCTGGTCAGGGCCACAGAGGTGCAGCAGTGAGTTTCAGATGAGCACTAGAGTGTATTTCATGAGCAGCAAAATATTTTGTATGTGCTCCGGATCATTTTTTTCTTCACAACACATTCTCACTCCGACCTCGTCACATATCGACGTTTGGTCATGGACTTTCCACGTCCAGATACGACATGCAAGGTACCCTGTGTGTCAACGTCAGCCTGTTACATGCATTGTGTTCTTTCAAAATACACTTCTGTTTTCACAGGAAATTTACCGTTTACATACAGTCTCCTTCAAAATAAAAGCATGTATTATGCTGACATTAAGGGACGGCTTTTTTTGTCAGTGTCTGACACCAAGTCACTGCCCAAGTGCCAGGTTTCGACAACTTCAGAGTGAGACCAGGTTGTTTTTAATGTGCAGCAGATAGTTTTTCGTTTTGTGAAAACTTCAAAAAGCATTCTACTTTCTTTAGCAGTCGTGGCATATTTAATTTTTCAGTTTAGTTTATGTAGATATGGCTTTGCATGTCAAATAAGGTGATTCCTCTGGTTGTCTAGGAGACTATTTCAGTTTTGCACAAAAACCTGTTGCAAACTATTTAAAGACTGAGAGTAATAAAACTTTGTGCACAGTATGCCTCAAGGAAAATAAAGAATACATTCAGTTTGTTTTCAGTCAAACTTTGCAAAGTACAGGTTAAAAAAAAAGTGATTTCTACTCCCGCTCGAGTCAAAGTCAAACTAACAACACAAATCTGAGACATTCAGATATCGACACTTGTCCACGAGGAAACAAAATGTGCTACAGCAACATGAGAGTTCACCACAGAGCATCTGAACCTGAGGAGGAAAAGATGTATTTACAACAACAGTCAGTTCACACTGAGAACAAGAGCAGCCGCACGCTTGAAGTTCGGCTGTTTCACTTTTCATTGGCAGCGACATCACTCGGCCTTGTGGCTGTTGCTAGGTGACGTGTAAGTAATTTTTAGACTGTAGGGATGGTGGTGGTGGTAGGAAATTTGGAGACTTAAAGATCAAAAGCTCCCTCTGATACAAGATGAATCATGTTTGGCGACGGCAGATCTATTGTTAACTCGGCTGCGTGGCAGAAAACTAATTTATTCTGAGCCTTTAAAAGTTTTACAACAATAATTACACTTTTTCCCAGAGTTTAAGAAGAAGACAGAATATTGTACAGGAATTCAGAAAATGACACTGAAATCTCTGTGTTTCATTGAACAAAATACTGGACATGCCGGTATACTGGTTCCCAGCACTGCTGTTCATGGCAGGCAGTATGATCAGAGTCTGGTGTGCATCACTGTCGACCGTGATGTGTTTCCGATGCTACTGTTACGACCGTATCGGCTTGAGTAACTGACAGGAAGGTGGCAAAGTGAACCCAAACGGACACAGTCATTCAAGATGACACTAACATGGGTTTATACGGACTCCAAAAAATAAAATATCATGTGCACCAACTGTGTTGTAAACAATACTGACTAACAAACATATTTCATGTGCCTCGTAATGGATAAATCCAAATGTAGTGTCTTTGCCTACACACAGAAGCTGTGAAAAGATTTAATCAAAATTTAACACCACATCTGCAACACCTGCTGCTGTTGATCAGCTGCACTCAATTTAAATAGGTGTTTGTGTCGTTTCTGCTTTGTGACCAAACAGCCAATCAGATTTACAGCAGAGAAGGAAACGTTTCAGCTGCACGACAACCTGTACATAAAGTTTCAGCTGAACCAAACATGGCGTCCCCTGTTAGTTTCACCACTGACTTTCATCTGTGGAGAACAAGCGTCTGCAGACACTGTAAATTTAGAGACATTTTAGTGACCTGATGGCGGCGGAGTATCTAAACTGACAGCTTGAACCTGCGCTACACTTGAAGAGAAACTGCTCCTCCCCAAACAAAATGGTTCCTCTACTTTCAGCTGCTGTTCGATAGGTAAAAATAAAAAGAAGACATAATTATGAGGCCTTATTGCTTATCTAAAAACAACTCAACAAAAATACTTAAAAACAGCCCAATTTTAACTGACAGTTAAGAGAATCAGAACTAAAAGCATTTTATATGTTTTGTATAATAAAAGTCTTATGTCTATAATAAATGTTGTGGAATTAAAAGAACAATATTTTCCTCTGAAACGCAGTGGGGTCTAATAATGGAGCAGCATGGAAAAAAAAAAAAAATTAAATCAAGCACAAGTACTTCAAAGTTGTACTTAAGTACGGTACTTGAACAAATCTTATTCATTATTTTTCTACCACTGTTTGCAGTGAAGTAATATTTACCAAAACGCTGTGATATTTTTGACTCCTCTACACCAGAATAAATAGAAATGTGACTTGTCTTTCATGGAGGACAAAAAATGAGACGATAAATAAATGTATAAATAAATTAATTAATTAATAAAATAAATAAATACCAAAACAAATATATAAAGAATAAATAAATGCTAAAATAATTATGGAAATAAATAAATAATGCACAAATAAACTCCTCCCACATTATATATAAATAAATGAATGTGGTTGTGCAAAAAAATTAAATAAATATCCTATATATATATTTATTTATGCCCTGTTTAATTATCATGTTTGATTTATTTATGCGTGCATTTATATATTTATTTCAACATGTATTCATTAATTTATTTCTTTATTTTTGTATTTATTTCAGCAGTAATTTATTCCTGTATTTATTCATACATTTATTTATTGGTGTGTTTATTTTTTAATTTTTATTTAATTTTTTATTCTTGTATTTATTTATACATTCATTCATTCATTCATTCATTCATTCATGTATTTGTTAATACTTGAGTCATTTTTTGTCCTCCATAGGCTTTGTTCCAGTTTGACTTGAACTGAAGTTTTCCCCGTAGCATTTGCTGTGGTTGTGTCCACTGTGCTCCCAGTATAACCTCCAACATTTCGCCTGGGAGCTCCCAGTTTAACCTCTGACATTAGGGCCTGTGGTTTGTTCCTGCTGTCTGCAAACAGCTTCACAGTTCAAAGAGCTCTCACATCATTAACCAGGAGTCCCAGAAGCAACAGGAGCCACTAATGGGCCTCTGATGAGTCACCACTGTATTTCAATACATTAATAAATCATTAAGTTCAATTATTTAAATTGACCTCCGATGAAAATTGATTTAAAATTTATCCTCCCATTTACTTTTCACTGCCTCACATTCACTGTTTTCTTCTTTATTTACATGCAGGAAATACCAGAGTGCATGTTCTCCAGCAGTTTGAGGATCCATTTTGGGATATGTTCTACTTTCTTGCACTAGATTCTAATTTAAAATATTACAGTGTTTGACCCACTATATTTATCTGCCAGCCTGTTAGTCTGCAGCGTCATATTTACATTAAATGTTACTGAATTTAATGTCAGAGTCGTGAAAATGGGGTGAGCAGATTTAACAGTGTTTGATTCAACTGAAGTACAGTGTAAAGAAAAGAGGCAACCCCCCCCCCCCCATAAAATATTAAAAATATACAACATTACCGCGACAATCACAGTGACCTTGACCTTTGCCAAATTGGAAGCAATTCCCTCAAATCGCATTCACACCAATGGGACAAGCTGATGGACAGACAGACAACCTGACAACATAATACCTCTGTCCGCGGCTATTACTGGTGTGGAGGCAGAAAAAAAAAAATAAGCGTCTGTGGTGTGACGAGGTTCATCCAAAAAAATGTAAAATGTAAATTTGTGACTTTAATTTCTGAGAAATTTTGAGTTTTTCAAATCTATGATTTAATAATCTCAGATTTTTTAATTTGTGTGATTTTTTTTCTTGTAAATTCACGACTGAAATCTCTGAAAGCAATGACTAATTACTGAAAAAAACAAACATGAAATCTGTTTTCAGACTGTAATTTTTTGTTAAGTTTAGTTATTTGTGGATGCGAAGAAATAAATTTGACATGTTAAACTCACGCAGGATTTGATTTGTATCGAAGTGCTGTAGAAGACGCTTGTTTATCCTCAGATATATATATATATATATATATATATATATATATATGTAAACCCAAGAAAACATTACTTATTTTTGTGTTTCTTCAACTCAAAACTGGGTCAAAAGTCCTTTGAGGCGAATTTGTGAGTTGTAATTTTGGCATACAAAACAAAAAACAAACAAAAACTTAAAAGGTGATTAAAAAAAACAGCAAAGTAGAAGCACCTCGACTAAAAATGAGTGAATGAAAATGGTACCAAATTCCAAGAGTAAAGAAACTCGAAGCAATAGAACGCTACAGTAAGTACAACATGACTCTGTTGCTGTCTTAACGGGATCAATGCTGCGGAGGGAAAGTCTTAAATATTGTACATGATCCCTCACAACTAAATAAAATAGGTAATAAATAGATTAATGTTTTCAGAAATACCAATGGAAGAAACCCTCAAAGAAAGATTGCACTGAGCCTCAGAAGGTCGAGGAACAGCGGCTAGCCTGAAGAGACGTCAGGACTTTGGCTCTATTTATCAACACGTATGGCTACTGGGACTCAGAGGGAAAACTACATCGATAGAAGAGCTACAGTTAAGACCGCAGTAAAGAGCAGTAACGAGTCCTCGAGTGAAGTTTGACTCTTTTTTCCTGACACATAATTCACCGTACCATCTATCACGGCACTGTTGTCGTTATAAGAACCCTTCGTAACGACTCTATCACAGAAGAAATGCTGATTATAACCAGAGGACTCAACTCAGCAGCATCCGAGAGATCCAGTTAAAACCAGAGGAAAGGTGTCTTTGCTCAGATCTACAGGCAACAAAGTCGTTTCCTCTCATCCTCTCCTCATATCCTGGTTTTAACACTTCCGATCATAAACACCACACCACACAGCAGTGGGTTGTTGGTGGCGTCCTCAGCCAGTTAGTCGACTTCGCCCACCGGCTTGTTAGCATCCTGATTTATTTTCACGACGTGAAAACAGCTGTCTGCTTCCCCTTTTAATGTTCCCGATCGCGTCGTCGCACTGGCACCGCAAACAGCGGCAGGGTCCTTCTTGGTGACGACGACTCGGGGTCAGAGTTCGTCGCAAGGGGGTCTTCGGCCTTATTGCCGCGGCGGTCTGAGGGACCAGCTGACAGGTCTTGGCACACTTCGTAAGAGCATTTCCTCTTCTGGAGAGCTTCGGCTCGAACAGCCAGGGAGCGCGCGCACACCGTCAGGAGCACAATGAGTGTGCCCAGCAGGAGTGACACCATCGGCCAGAGGACACAGTGCAGCAGGACACTGGTGTCGTGGGAACGGCGCCACAACACGTCATCGGGCCTGAAATCACAATAAGGAGAAAAAAAAAAGAGAATTGACAGCTGGTCTTTCATTACTCTAAACTTTATTTAAGTTAATTAAATTCAGTTTTTTGTACTTGGCAGTTTTTTTTAATACTTTTCATTTACTGCCAGTTAAACTCAACACTTCCTGCAGATATTTCACATTAAAAGACTATTAATCATGCACTTCAAACTGACAAAGCCTTAGCAACTGGGAAAAAATTCTAAATGAGAGCAGTAAAGTATAGTTGGGGTAGAGAAACCAAGAGCAGCAGTGTTGTTGTGGAAAGAGACATCATACTGAATTTATCAAGACAACTGATAAACATGGACGAAGCATTACGTTTTCATCAAAAGCAAATTAAACAAATGATTAAGTTAGTTATAAATAAATAAGGCACAAAGTTAGCAGAGCATTAGCATGTTCATTGTGTGGGAGTTGACATAACGATCAATTTTCCAATTAGTAACTGTTCGCAAGCTATTCAACAACCGCTAACATTGTACAAAGCTGCGTTAGCCTGGCTAACCTAACAGCAATCCAACATCAGTAATGCGACAAAAAGTTTTAACAGCACTGACATCAGCTATCAAAGCATTAAGCTAACGTAACATCAGCAACTAAGTTACTTGTATTCCAACATCAGCTATCAAAGCATTAAGCTAACGTAACATTAGCAACTAAGGTACTTGTATTCCAACATCAGCTATCAAAGCATTAAGCTAACGTAACATTAGCACCTAAGTTACTTGTATTCCGACATCAGCTATCAAAGCATTAAGCTAACGTAACATTAGCAACTAAAGTACTTGTATTCCAACATCAGCTATCAAAGCATTAATTTAATTTAATTTTTTTTAATTTTATATACTTTATTAATCCCCGAGGGGAAATTCAATTTTTTCACTCTGTTTGTCATTACACACAGGTCCGAACACACACATGCACAAACAGGACCTATACATGCACAAAGTGGAGAGATGACAGAGTGGGCTGCCCATGACAGGCGCTCAGAGCGGTTGGGGGGTTCGGTGCCTTGCTCAGGAGCACCTCGGCAGTGCCCAGGAGGTGAACTGGCACCTCTCCAGCTACCAGTCCACACTCCATATTTTGGTCCGGACGGGGACTTGAACAGGCGACCCTCCGGTTCCCAACCCAAGTCCCTATGGACTGAGCTACTGCCGCCCCATTAAGCTAACGTAACATCAGCAACTAAGTTACTTGTATTCCAACATCAGCTATCAAAGCATTAAGCTAACATAACATCAGCAGCAGGGCTACCAGCAAGCTTGTTCTATTCATTATCAAATATTATCTGTACTGTCACCTCACAAAGATGGATTACTTATTTTCCAAGAGAAGCTTTGCCTCTTTTAATTAATATTATCATCCAAAAAGTTCAAAGACACAAATGAAAAGTTGGAGGTTTCACAGAAGACTTTTGGAATACAGCCTAACCTCCCTGTCACCTCTGAAATAACCTCATAAATCAAGTGACTAACTGTGTTTTCCTTATCTTTATAAAAACCCTCTGAGTGTTCCAGTTCTTTTTCTGTAAAACACCATATAATATCTTATCTGCAGCATCAATGGGCTCCCACCGGGCCCTCATTTATGAAGCAGAGTTTCCTCATTCTGATCCTTCTGGTGCAGAGATAAAAATAAAACGAGACAAGGTCACAGGTAAGCATCGTCAGTGAAAAATAGGAGGATTAAGCTGACACGCTAAAGGAGATCTGTGTCCCAACAATATTCGGTCACAGTGTGAAAAAGGGGAGCTGTGCTTCTTTACAGGACGACATAACCTGAATACAAAAGAAAAGGTTCTTTATACATGAATCTGCTCTTTTACATGTACCTTGACATCCTCCAGGTTACAGTAGAGACTGTTATTTGTGTGTGATATTTTTTCACATATAAAATTGTAGTATGTTGAGACAGTTAGATGTGTGAGGAGCAGGTGGTACTGAAACTAATAAAACCATAATTACTGCTGTTCCCATTTCAAAATGCTATTTTAATGATGCCCTGAACGTTTCTTAAAATAGAAACACAGGAGTCTGCAGGATAATCTGACCGTGACCACTTTATGCTACGGTCATCACTTTGAATTATACTTCAAGTCTCTTCACCGGTAAATCAATTTTTTTCCCCAGGCAGATTGTTCTAAACAGAGCAGGACGAAGTGTAAGTGGTGGAAGTCCTGAACTTAAACTGTTACTTCAGTAAAAATACGTTATATATAATATACAGTATAATATTTTATTACTCAGTTTTTATAACTAATAAATACATGTAAGAGCATTTTAATGTTGTAGTTCATCAACCTGGAGCCAATTTAGATACTTTACATACTACTGGGTAGATTAGTAGTGTAGTACTGGGTCTTTTAATTTCTACAAATCATATTATTTAAAGGTAAAAAGTAATAGTCAAATAAATGTAGTGAAGTAGCCTTAAAGTGTAAAGTAGCATAAATGTAAATAGTTGAGTAAAGTACAAGTATGTGAAAACTGAATTTGAGTAAATATACATGGATGTATAAAGAGACCTGGATACAGCGTTGGAGGCGGGGCCCTGTTAATTCCTGTGAAAGTTGCTGAGTGAAGCCAAAAGTTAATGTTGCTAACGTTAGCTAGTGCTGCACACTGTAAGCGCTGTAGCGGAGCTGAGGGGAGGCAAGGTTGTTCTGGAAAATGCATCCTGAGTCTTTAACAGAGAATTCTGTAATCCTGCTGGTGAAACGAGTCGTTTTGAGCAGGTTGTGCTAAAAAACTGTATCCATTGATTTACAGATTTATTTTTAACATTTAAGTCTATGGGAAAAAGTCTTTTACGGCCACATGGCATCACATGAAGAACTCCAAAAGTTGTAATTCCACTGTTTGGCTACTAAAGAAATTGGCTTGAAAGCCTGGTGCACTACCTCAAGGGATGCTGTGGACTCTGGTTGGGGTGCTGGTTGTTTGTTGACATTAGCAGACTCCATTTCCTAGCTAACGTTAGCTTAGTGTTGCACACTGTTAGTGCTGTAGCAGAGCTGAGGAGAGACAAGGTTTTCCCAGGAAAATCTGTCGTCTCTTTCACCATGTAAGTCAATAGGAAAAAGTCTTTTGGGCAGCAAGGCATCACATGGTGGTGTAATTCCTGTGTGGCCATTACGAAAATTGGCTTCAAAGCCTTCCTGGGGGCCTGACTCAGAAACATCTCACCACTGGTTCTGTTCTCATGAGTCTTAAGAGGACAGTTCACCCAAAATCAAAATACATATTTTTCCTCTTACCTGGAGTGCAACAGTAGTTATCATTTTGGTGCAAGTTGCTAAGTGTTGAAGATAACGGTCGTAGAGACGTCTGCCTTCTCTCTTACAAAATAGAGTTAGATGGCTTGTGGATTTATTTATCTATTTATATAACTAAACAGTGATGTCTCTTTCCAGAAATCATGGACTGTTTACTCAAGATGATAAACAGACCTTGTACCTTCTGTGTGGTGGTACGGTAGGCGGGTGTAATTTGGTAGAGAGAAAGTTGTTCCTATGTGAAACTGCTCACAAGGTCTTTGAAGTGCGTCCTTCTACGCCGGGAGTGTTGGGTCTTGACAACGCAGAAGCCCAATTCAAAAGGTAACAATCCTTTCTGAGTGTAAGCAGTGCTGGAAATAAACTTACTTCCCTCTTTACCTAAACATCAGGTAACACCTCTCTGTCTCTGAGACAAATACTTTTGCTGGGGTTGCATTTTGTAGGGGGTGGGCTTGGGGTCCTGGTGCGTGGTCACCCCCCACTTTTTGGTCTCTGAGGGTGGGCCACTTGAGAACACATGCACGTCCTCCTTGCTCCTACTCACTGCAGCCTTGTGCGGGGAGAGGAGAGGGAGCTGGCAGGGACAGCTCTTTAGTTACTCACCCTATTTTAGAATACTCAGGCCTGCTCCTTACGGACCCAGAGGGGATGCCTACAGGTCCTTTGTGTCTAGGCTTGCACATCTAGACCTAATTGGGATACACCTCCAACCACCATGGGGAGGAGGCCTTACTTTAAGGTGGTGAGGAGGACCAATGCTGGTCAGCAGACGATGAATAATCAAAAAAGAATTTCCTTTTCAGTTAAGTCTCACTCCCTTTATTTAACCAAGACTTCTAAGAGTAAATCTAAGAGGAAAAACTGAAAAGATTAAAAAATGTAAGGAGTGAAAAGTGGAGAGACCCCCAAAATACCCTGAGCTCTGATTCTGCTTGGCTTTTCATACACAGAGACAGAGGAACTCGCCTTCCTGTGAACGTGACAATTAGTAGGACTAATCAAAGGTCTCCCTTCAACAGTCTTCACAAAAAAAAAAAAAGATTTTTATTTCCTGAACAGTGGCCTGTCGAAATAACTTCCAAACTCCCGCAACTCTCTACTGATTCCAAAAAAGATTGTGCTTCTTTGTGTTTGAGAACTGTCACTATAAAGTTTTTTAATCTTCTGCAGAAGCATCTTGTGAAAAACGTCCATCAGAAAACAGCTCATAACGGACCGGAGCTTTAATGACTGTTAAATTGAAGTGGAAGGACCCTTCTCCTGTGGGGTCAAAGGTCGCGTGCAGCAAATTAAGGGTTCTGTCAAAAAGATGCTCACATAATGCTGCAAGGTGCAGCGGCCATCTGCAATCTCCCATGGCAACAATGATCTGTCACCGCGGCGAACTTCACAGCATCACACGTCCCCTGTTTCCAATTTACCTTTATCACACCTTAAAATAGAGCGTGGTGTAAATGTCTCACCTCCTCTGCTGGTTGAAGAAGCAGGTGAAGGACTGGCTGCTGACCTCTTTAGTGAAGTAATCCTCCCACCACAGAACGCTGTCTTTGTTCTTCTGGTTGTCCCGCTCACAGGGAGGGACGTATGAACACTGGGAGACACAAAACAGATCAATATCAACACCTGTGTCTTTAATAGATCAATGAAAGTAATCGGTTAAGGTGTTAAATCTCCTGGCGTTACATTATTTTGTCTCAGACTGATCAGATACGGACAAATGTTGGAGGATTGTTACATCACTCTGTTGTAGTGACAGTGATTACCCAGCAGGAAGTGCTGTAATAAGGTCACAACAAGGTGACAGGTTTGATCCTGATTGGCTCAGAGGGGGTTCGGCATCACTCTCTTGTTCTTTAGTTAAGGTTTAGTTTCAGCTTCCAAACATAACCTCTCTCACACACACACACACACACACACACACACACACACACACACACACACATACACACACATACACACACACACACACACACACGCAGATTCACGTAGCAGGAGGTTGATTGGTTCCTGACTGGTTGCTGTGGATCAACTGGTTGCTATGGCGATGATGTGATTGGTACACAGAAGGGGGGGTGGAGGGGGAGTTGTGGTGATTGCAACCTGAACTCCATCGAAATGAAAGATGAGACAATAACTACTGCAGGAAAAAACTGACCCAAAATCTCTGAAGTATACTCTCTGACTTCCTGTCTGTGTCTCTCAGCTCCACACTCACTGGGTCCTACAGAAGAGCTAAATCTTTAAAAACACAAATATAATTCTCAGTAATTTCCTAAAACAGCTGGACAGGAAAAAGCTAATTTATTGGGGACTATTTCCAGCGGCAGATTAATCCACATTTGATGCTTTAGTGAGTATTTGTGGCCGCAGGACGGTGTGTGTGGGATTGAGTCAAAATAAACTGCAGTGTGTGTTTAACACAGTCGCCAAAAAAGATGTTGGCATTGTAGATTTCTGCAAACCACTGATACATTATATTTGTACCTTATTATGTAGCTGACACATTGAAACTGTTGTTTGGGCACAAAAAGAACTTGATCATGATTAGGGGCTTAAAATATACTGTTTAGGAGGCAAAATCTCTGCTGGAAAAGCAGCAATGTCTTGGTAAAGACACAACCGCTTTTCGTCCCACTATCCCAGCAGGAAGTGCAGCCATGCCTCGGTAATTTTACTGTTGTAAAATTAACTCTATTAAAAGTCTCACAAAACCATCTTAGTTTGTCTTTACGCTGTTTTCACGATCACCAGCTGTGGTTTGGTTGAAATTAACCCTTAATTCACAGGGCCTTAAACCAAACGGATTGTACTCTTACGGGAGATCTATACCATCAGCACAGTTTCAAGGTTAGTGTCACAAATTCAGTATCTGACCAAATGTCTCCCCTTCTGTTCCTGAGATATGACGTTAAAACATGATGATGTCACAGTCAAGCTGACCTTTGACCTTTTGGATATAAAATGTCATTATTTTATCCTGTTAGACATTTGTGTGCATAATCAGCATATGAATTCCTGAGTTTTTGACTGCAACAGCGTTTTTATTGCATGTAATTCCACTTGCTATTATTGCTATAATGTGATAGTCACGCACTTAAGTAGTTGTGTGGTTATACCTGGGTTATTTGCTGAAGGGCGCCCTCTCTCAGAGGTACTGAGTAAATGCCACTGCAGGCGCTAAAACATTGCCTGTTGATGAGAGACGTGCCCAAGGTGAGTTGTCGAGCATAGCACTGTGAGTGAGTCACGAGTGGGTTGCTGAACTTTATGAGGGATATAGTGTCCAGATAGCGACTTTATGCACTTTGTGAAACAGCTGGCTTTATGCTAACGTAACGTGCTGTTCATTTGTAGCATGCTATGTGTGAGCTGCCTGTAATGAGCCAAATGTATGACTGACCATAAATATCCTGTTCCTGTTCAGGTACATATTTTTGTATTTTTATAATTGTATTAATAATTTGCTGTGTCAAAAATTTCACTGCTTGCGTAAAAACATTGCCAGTTGGTGAGTAATGTGCCCCAGTGTGCTATGTGTGAGCTGCCTGTAATGAGCCTACAGTGTGACTGAGCAGTACATATCCTGTTCCTGTTCAGAGAATAAACGACGAGCCTCCTCATTATTGACCACACAACGCAGATTCCATACCTCTGACCACAAAATTTGAATCAGTTTATTGTTAAGTCCAAGTGGATGTTTGTGCCAAATTTGAGGAAATTCCATCAAGGCCTTCTTGAGATATTGTGATAATGAGAGTGAGAATGACAAGGTCACAGTGACCTTGACCTTTGACCACCAAAATCTAATCAAGAATGTGATTGCACCAAATGCTAAAAAAAATTCCCTATAGGTGTTTGGGGATTTTGCATTAACAAGAATGAGACAGATGAAGTCACAGTGACCTTGACCTTTGACAACCAAAATGGAATCAGTTCGTCCTTAAATCCAAGTGGACAGCTGTGCCAAATTTGCAACATTCTTTCAAGGCATCCTTGAGATATCGCATTCACAAGAATGGGACGTATGTCCGTCCATTCGTATGGACAACCCAGAAACATAATTCCTCTGGTGTCAGCTATTGCTGAAGGTATGAAAATTGTTCCCATTCGTCACTTAGACACAAAACATGGGAACATGGGGTCCAGGTTAAAAAATACTTGAGGAGGTACTTGAGTAAATGAACGTCGTAGCGCAACATTCCTCCATCGTTAGCCTGTTGTCTGCTCGGCTCTATAAATATTAGATCCGGTAATTGTTCCAAAACTGCCTCTCCCTCTCTCCCTTGGTATGCAGCCATGATATGAAAGTGAAGTATAAGATATAATGGACTCCCAGGTGTTACTATGGAGAACATTCAGAGAGACATTTGTTCAATAAACCTGTCCAATATTCTCACATATCAGGACATTACTGTCGTCTCACGTGGGCTCAGAGTGATGAATGTGTCGACCACGGACATGTTTTATCTCCTCTCAGCTGTAAAAGTGCAGCTGATGTTTTTATGATCAGATCTTCACTGGATTAGTTTTTTCTGTCTGATTGCATCTCGTCCACATTAGTGAAGGTACAGAGACCGTCGCTGTGTGTGTGTGTGTGTTTAGGTAATTGTCAGCTTACTACCCCGCTCAGCTCGGCTCAGCAGCCATTCATCCCTCAACACCATTCATCACTCAGCCAATCAAACATGCCTCGCCCGATGACATCATAAGTGGGTCGCCCTGCCAGATGATTGCGGTTGCTATGCCAACAGGCTGAGGGTACAATTATATGTGTGTGTGTGTTTTGGTGTCTAATAAATGGTCTAAATAAGATCAATCCAGAGTGTGTGTGTTGACATGTGGAGGGTTTCTCTGAGACGACAGGACGAACACACTGATCAGGATGTTGTCACAGTCCGAACACGCAGCACGTCTCATTTACTCTCAGGTGATGCTGTTACTGCAGGTGTTTGATATTCAAGGCAAACACACACTAATGCATTTAAAGTTTGTGTTTTTTATTTGGTTTGACAATCCTGCTGTTGTTATAATGAAACAAAGTCGGTAAGACTGAGACGTGACTGTGACTGTGTCTCATGTGATTTCTACTTGTTATTTATTTATCTGCTGTCTGTCTTTAATCTGTTCTTTAATCTATTGTCTTATAAACCTTTTGAGAACAACAAATAAGGGATAATTCCCAACAAGGTGTCCATTATCAGCGATTAATTGACTCCCTGCAGCCAATCAGAATCAAGTATTCACCCAGACCGTGGTATAAAAAGGACATACGATGAGCAATGAGCCGCTGCTGTCCCACATAACAAAGACAACCAAAGTTAACTGTGAGCGTGAGAGCATCAATCACTTCCTGACAGGCTGACAGGTACAAAAACAGCTGATCCTGATTGGATCATTCAAGGAGAGAAGTTCTTTGATTGGTCGGTAATGAAGACATGAACTTTGACCTGCTGGAAGTTTAGAAGAAGCAGAGTGAGAAAGAGGAAGCTGGTGTTGATGTACAACTAGAATTACCACCTCAAAGTTGTATACCTCTGTGAACCAGTCAAGGTGGAGTCACAGTTTACATCCATGTCTGTCCAGAGCAGGGTTGAAAATTAGCACCAGCCAAATGCTGGTAAAATATGCTTCACTCATCAGCCAAAAAGACAAAGTAATCTATTGAGTGGCTAGTAGATTTTGGAATAAACCAGCCACATTGGCAGGTGTACAAAAAAAAATTAACTTCCAACCCTGGTCCAGACTCACATGCAGCCATGACAGTTGACATGCTTTAAATATGGATGTTGCTGCAAAGACACTACATATTCTAAAACATGGATGCTTCACACAGATCTTCAACGTGACAGCACCAGACCCCCAGGAAAGCAGCTTGCAAGAAATTCTTCCCAGTGGTCACTGCAGCAAAAAAAATCCCCTGTGGCTCATAAAGCATTTCCCCATAGGCCATCATTATAAAAGAGACGTCTGTAAAACTGTTGATGGGACACCCAAAACTGCAAACAAGGCAGCAGGACAATGCACCATGCCACACCACAAAAACTGCTCAGGAATGGCCCAAGGAACTTGACAAAAAGCTCAAGGCGTCAACCCTTGCCTCTAAAATTCCTAGTTCCCCATACAACTGAGCATCTGTGGGACGTGCCGATACCCCAGACTTACTGCCCATCCACGGTGGGGCCTCTATGGATTGAACATAGCTCTGGCATGTCAAGGTATGGACACAGGAAGTCTGGATGCCCCGTGGTGTCTGGCACCAGATCTTCACAGCAGATCCTTCAAGTCCTGTGGATTGCGAGATGACATACCAGCATGTCCCAAGGATGTTCGATCAGATTTGGATCTGGGGAACTTGGAGGCCAGGTCAAGGCCTTAAGCTCTTTGTCACGTTCCTTGGGCCATTCCTGAGCAGTTTTTGCATTGTGGCATGACACATCGTCCTGCTGGGGGCCACTGCCATTGGGAACTGATGTTGCCATGAGGGGGTTTGCTTGGTCCGCAGTGGTGTTCAGGTGGGGGGTGCGTGTCAAGTGGCATTGTATTGTAACAAGATGATCAATGTTATTTACTGTGGAACTTAACCTTGAAGCTGTAAAACTTTTTAGCGTATGCACTAGGCAAACAACTCAATTGGAATGACTAGGCGCCATGTTGGCATCCGGTATCTGGTTATTATTAAACTCTATGGACAGCACAGATCTATACAATCAGCACCTAAGATTAGAGTCAGTCTGCCCAAATGTCTCCCCTTCTGCTCCTGAGATATGCTGTTAAAAATGGCCAAAAAGGTTTCTTTGCATAACGTTATTCAATTTGATTCATTTGTATTTACAAAGCTCAGTATGACAAACCACAATTTACCTCATACGACATCCCTCTGTCCTTCAGACCCTCATGGCAGATAAGAAAAAACGCCCCCAAAACCTCTTTAAATGGGAACTTTGACCACCAAACTCTTATCAGGTGGATGTTTGTGCCAAATTTGAAGACATGGAGGCATAAAAATGTCTCCCCGGCAGCACAAAAGATCTATACACTGGGTAGCAATCAGCACAATTTCACCAATTCAGTAACTCTCTGCACTTGGACTTGTACAGCACCTTTCCAGTCACATTCACCCATTCACACACACATTCACACACTGGTGGACGAGGGTACCAAACAAGGTGCCACCTGCTACTCAGCTTTTAACACACTCACACTCCGACAGAACAGCCACCGGAGGCAAATTAGGCCTCAGTATCTCGCTCAAGAATACTTTGACATGCTGGGAATCAAACTGCTGATCTTCCTATTAGTGGACAACCTGCTCTCCCTCTGACAGCTGCTGCCGTCTCCCCTTCTGTTCCTGAGTCTGTACGGATGACAGTGTTTATCTTCCCCCTGTGCCGCCAGCAGCCGGACCTCTGCTGCAACTGGTGGCAAGCCAAACACCGTTCATCTGCGCACACTGTGATGACACACAGCTGGTTGAATATGAGCAAAGTTTCCCTGCCTCCCTTCACTGGTTCCTGTACAGCAAAAGCAGCATGTGCAGTAGGCTATATCTTCAGTAGCTAGCTAACCCTACACTTTTCAGGGTTTGATTTTGGTTTTGGAACAGGGAAGAAACGTATATCTTTTTCCAACCTCTCCAGGTAAAGAGTATCATTAATACACGACGTGCCCCAGACGCAACATTTAGCTCCAAATCCACAAAACTAGCCTGAAAATGAAGGAGATCTGAAACGACTGCATTAGAGTCTGTGTTGTTGTCGGACCCTTGTTTTCGAGCTGTATGATTGGTTAGTCTCGTTCAAGGGGTGGGACTGTTTAGTCACTTAACGAACCATTTCAGCCTAACCTCTTTGAGGCCTTACCAATATATTTGCATGTATAATCATTACGTATATTAAAGTGAGTTATCTTCAGGAGTAGACTTCTTTTTCCTTCTTGTCCGATATGGTAAACATACACAGCTCTCAAACTAAACATTACACGTCCGTATTGATACACCCAGGACCTAAAATCTTTCTCTCGTATCAATTTGCCTCCTACATAAAGAATAAATCCAGACACTAAAATGTAAAAATACAAAGTCATTAACATCCAGACTGTCTGCTGACATTATCAGAGTGAGGCGGTGTTGCTGTCACACAACCTTATTATGAATTTAAATAGATAATCAGGATGTGAGTGTGTGTGCGTTTTGTGTTCAGTGACCTGCTGTTGCCTTTCTGTCTGACTCTGACTCTGCACACGGCTAAACAGATTAACATGAGGCCACATCCACCTGTCTGTCTCTCCGTCTGTCTGTCCTCCTCTGGAGGCTGGGTGAACAGGACAGTGATGAATCTGCAGGTCACTGTGTGCTTATTTAAAGCAGGTGTGTGTGTTTGTCCTGAGAGAATCAACCTCATCAGAGCTCAGCTGCTTCCTAACAAGATCATTTCCTGTAAACTACGAAATAAAACGTATTATTGTTATGTAATAGTAATAATGTAGAGGTAAACAAACAAACAAACGAAGGTTTCCCTCTGGGCTCTGGGTCACTGTGATAAACAGTCCTTACTACTGTCACTATTTTTTACAAACCAAATAATCAGTGGTGGTGCAATGGTGAAAATAATCAGCAGATTAATCCATAATGAAAATAATTATTATTCAATAGTTTAAACTGAGCTCCACCTCAACATACTGCAGCAGTAAAATCCTGCTTTTATATTAATGCGTGAGTCAGAATCACCTAATGAGATCAGATATAACAGTCACAGTTTGATACTTTTAATACTTAAACTACATTTTACCAAATGCCAAATGGCCCTTTCTAGAGCCAGTGTTTGGTTTGTCCATTCTGGGCTACTGTAGAAACACGGTGGTGCAACATGGTGATAGACGAGGACCTGCTCCCTATGTAGATATAAACGTCTCATTATAAGGTTACAAAAACACAACAGTCTTAGGGCCCGTCCCAATACACCCCCTTAGCCCTACCCCTTGGCCCTACCCCTACATTTGCGCGTTCCCACGAGGGGTAGTGGTGTCTCAATTCCTTTTTGCGTGTAGGGTTAGGGGGCATAATGAGGGGCAGTGGGTATGAAACTAGCCCTTCCGAGTGAAGGATTTCAGATGATGACTTGCCAGCGAGGGGTAGACGTCGCCATGGCTACCACCGAGCAAGAGACGGGGGAAAAAGTTCATAGCTAACGTTACCGTTGTCAGGTTGCTTGTTAGCTAGCAAGCTAGCTTGTCCTATCTGGCGTCTGTCATCTGTCCTGTTCTGCAAAATTGTCGGACTTTTCACATTACGATAACACGCCAGCTAGTACAACTATGCTGCCTCGTAATGTTAGCTGGTTAGCTAGCTAGCAGAAGTCCCCTGTCATCTGTCGTTCATCAAACGAAGCATGATGAATGTGGCAAACGTGATAGGTAGGATGAATGAGACTCCATTGTAGATGCCGGTTGGAAATGTAGATGGCTCGCAGCTTCCTGTTTAAAACAGTTACGTATGCGTGAACGTAACCGACGCGGTGACGTAGTGAGTGGTGTCCCAATTCCTAGGGAAAGATTTCAACCCCTACCCCTCGTTGCTTCATTTCGAGGGCTAAGGGGTAGTGGACAAGGGGGGTTATTGAGATTGGGCCTTTCAGGTGATTATACACTAAAGAAAACATACTTATTATATTATATTCCATATCTGCCAATATATCCCCTTGAATCCTGCAAACTGGACCTTATTAAATCTAAAAATATTTTTAATGCAGAGAGGTGAGTGAAGCAGAGGGAGACAGAAGCTCCTGGCTGGGCAGGGACACACCAACGGCCCCCCTGATGTCCTGGAGCTCCAGAAGCTCTGCCTCATTACAGTTAATTAGTTTAACACACACACACACACACACACACACACACACACACACACACACACTAGTGTAGTCATTCCTCACTGATTACATTAAGTATTTTTCCCCTGAAGAAACACATGCTTTCATAAATTAATAATTCTCGGTGCTGACCTTTTCAGCTGATTTGTTGTGTTTGTATTTTTATACTAGGAGGTCCACATGTGGACACAGTGTCCTCCACACTGAGGACATCTCCCTTAAATGATGAGTCTGGGGTCAGAGTTCATTGTTAATATTAAAACGGTGGGTAAAGTCAGAGGTGCAGAGTGTCAGTGGCGCCCTCTGGTTACCCGTCGCTCCTGTCATTTACATTTATCACATAATTAAGTCATAAACGAGGAAATTACTTGGCGAGTAATTGGCTGAGTGAAGCCGCCCACCTGCCTTCATCTCCTCTCTTCCTTCCTCTCTGTCACACTGTGTTCACGTCGCTCTCTCGTTCCTATTCACCAGTTCACAGCTGAGAACACACTTTAAACGACAGGAAGGAAGAGACTCAAATGAATCTGATGTACTGAAGTGAGGTCTCTGCTGCTGATGAGAGAAGACGCAACTTTATTCATCCTGAGGGAAATTGCTGTGCAGCAGTGCTCAGGAAATAAAAGTGCAGGGGTTGATAACGTTATTGATCAGAACATCAATGATCTTAAATCTCACTTCTTTTATGTGTTGAGTTTGATCTTAAACTAAAGTCTCAGTATGAGACAGCATTTGTTCATTTTAAACTTCTTTCATTAGTATTATGATAATTTAACCATCATATTTTAGGTTAAAAATTATTATTATATAATTATCTAACAGTTCATTAGCTTCATCTTCTCAGGGGTGAATATTTGTGTCTTTCCTTTATTCTCTGTGACTGTAAACTGAATATATTTGTCTTTTAGATCAGCATGTTGTCATTTTGTTTTCATTTTTTACCCCTATGAGCAGCATCTTCATTTCCTTTGTGTGTTGTAAAATAAAATAGACTATATCCAGAATGTAATGCAGAAGCAAGACAAGCTGAATGCTTTTAATTAGGACTCTCAAATGATTCATTTTTCAAATCACGATGAATTGCTGAATTTCAAAAGTTAATCCTGATTTATCGCATTTTAAAAATGTCATTATTTTGCATTTCAGATTGGCTTCACTATAACTCGCAGCATTCACAGACAAACACTTGTCTTTATCTGAACACATTTTCTCCACAAATATGTTTTTAGCAAAAGCCTATTTATATTGTATACATTAGCCTAGTGACTAGCGGACTTTTCCTCTACTCATATAAAACCAGGGACAACAGCAACATTTAACAAAAGTAACGTTACAAAATTCGGCTCCATTACAACTCACAAGGTTCACTGACAAAACAACTGTCTTTTACTAAACACGTTTTCCAAACGAATACAATATGCTAACATTATTAGCACAAGCCTATGGCATTTTACACTGTATAAATTAGCCTAGCAGCTAGCGGACTTTTCCTCTGCTCATATGAAGCCAGGATAAATCACACACAGGACTTAAAATGCAGGTCTGCAGTCAGTTTCCACTTCCAGCTTCATCCACAGGTCTGTGGTGATTCACTTAAAGAAGAGGAGGTGATCTGAACACCCTCCTATTAAAAAGAAAGAGTTTTTATATCTTCACCCTCCAGACTCTTTCTCCTAGTGGTTTGAATCAAGAATATGAGATCAAACACTTTCTTTAAAACCATTAGACTTACTTGAGTGATGAATTAACATATTTTTCTTATTTTTTATATATTCCTATATTGTTCTATATGGTTTCGTCGGTTTACATGTCCCAGTAGACTTGGACATGACTGTGAACACTATTTTTGGTGTTCAGGATCTGTGAGCTTAATCATTTGATTTTTTTCCATTGATGAGGTCTATTTAAATACATGAGATAAGGTTTTGCTGCTAAGATGTATTTTTGATGATTTGTTTAACTGTGATGATTTGCTAACTTTAATGTTATTCTGTTGAAGAGACTAATAGCCCACGCTGATTAATTGAATATAATCCACTTAATATGATTGCTGCTCATGATATATTATTCGATGTTTTTTTGAATTGTAGGTCCCCTTTTTTCTGATGGAATTTTATAATATAAACATATATTCTCAGAGTGTTTTTGATGTACTTGTACTGAATTGTTACCCTGGATTGAATTTGATGTTTGCTTTTTCTGGTCGATGTTTTTTTAAAAAATAACCCCAGATGATATTTGGATGATTAACCACACCTGTTGCACACAACGTTATAAATAGAGGTGTGGTTTTCATTTTCCAACATTCAGACCTGACGAAGATCCCTCTAGGATCGAAACGTTGTTCATTAAAGTTTGTGGCATGGAGTAAGTGTGCAGGCTCTACCTCTTTTTCATTCACTTAATCTTTCCCTTAACTTAACCCAAGGGCTTTTGTTGTCAAAACCTGAGACAGGAGTCTGGACGTGAAACTGAGGCTCTGGTGTCAAGGTCCTGCACTCTGTGCACCCATCATTCCCCCCAACCACCTCTTTCTGAAGTCTACACAGTACATGAATGTTCTGTTTCGTTACTTGACAGAAACCTCGTCTCTGAACATTACACAGGCAGCAAGTCGTTGCTACAACAACGTAAACAAGAAAGCAGTAACATACAAACATCATTTCTAG
Organism: Epinephelus moara; assembly: GCF_006386435.1. Taxonomy (NCBI): domain Eukaryota; kingdom Metazoa; phylum Chordata; class Actinopteri; order Perciformes; family Serranidae; genus Epinephelus; species Epinephelus moara. Next base: position 12,440,298 of record NC_065529.1, read on the forward strand.
GAGAGAGACACAGTTGGTGTGCAACATTTCAGTGTGTAACAATTTCTTATCAGATAACAGATTAAAAACACGCACAAGAAAAAAATAGACTTCATGTGCAAAGGCCTTAATCCTCAACATGAAGCTCACATCTGCAGTGTGTGTGTGTGTGTTGAGATATTACACATCTAAAACCAACCCAGCTTTACTTTGTCGTTAAGACTTCAGCACTTATGAAATATTTTATGTGATGAACTCACACTCACACGCACGCACGCACGCACGCACGCACGCACGCACGCACGCACGCACGCACGCACGCACGCACACCTCAGGATGCTGTCATTAGTTGCAGGCACAGAAAAGCACTCTGGTAAAATATAGCAAGGGCCGACCTGTGTGTGTGTGTGTGTGTGTGTGTGTGTGTGTGTGAGTGAGTGAGTGTGTGAGTGTGTGTGCATGTGTGCTACTAAAGTAAAATACATGTGGGCGCACACACACACACACACACACACACACACACACACACACACACACACACACACACACACACGATTCAATCCTTTTCTAGTTTAATGGAGTCTGCCAAGCTGAGGCGGGCTACATTAGTATTGTGTGTGTGTGTGTGTGTATTTGATAGAAAGCTGGGGACCATTATGAGCTTGAAGCAATAGACTGCAAACAGGCTCACAGAGAATACAAACAAACTTTTTCACTTGATATACAGTAAACAAACAAACAAATCCTATTTTCTGACAATTACACAAATTGGCCAATAAGAACGATCTGTAATTTACAAGAAACGTGTTTTGTTTAAACTGCTCTTCAGTTTCAAAATAGACTTCGATATGTTTTAAATGTTATATTGTTTGTGTCTGGCAGGACCACAACATGCAGCCCTATAAACACAAAAGTCTGTCCGTGAGAGATGCTCTATGACAAAAGATAACGCATTGCAAGCTGCGGCAATAGCATGAAATGGTGTACACTACCAGTCCCCTAAGTGGGCGTGGTCTCCTCTCCTGCTTAAGCTGGATTTATACGCACTTGTGCGTCAGCTCTACGCTGTAGCCTACACACATGGCCTACACTGTTGTGAGCATTTATACTTGTGCGGTGGTGTGTTTGTGTCACTCTGCAGTTACACCTCCAAAACACTAGCTGGTGATGGAGGTTTCTGTGAAGTGCTGTAAAGTTTAGTTCAAAACACACATTAAACACACAGTAAACACACATTAAATACACATTAAACACACATTAAACACACATTAAACACACATTAAACATGGCTTAACAGAGACAGTTTCAAACACAATCAGCTTCACTATAACTCGCAGCATTCACAGACAAACACTTGTCTTTATCTGGACACATTTTCCCCACAAATACAACATGCTAACGTTATTAGCACAAGCCTATGGCATTTTACATTGTATAAATTAGCGTCTAGCAGACTTTTCCTCTACTCATATGAAGCCAGGGACAACAGCAACATTTAACAAAGGTAACGTTACATAATTCGGCTCCATTACAACTCACAACATTCACAGACAAAACAACTGTCTTATACTAAACACGTTTTCCAAACAAAAATGCTATTTTAGTGGAGGCTTTATTGTCTTCACAATTTATTGTTTCTTATCTGTGAAATTAAAGTAAATCAAAGCTTTGTTTCCACTGAGGGAAATGGTTTCAGCTTACAGAAATAAACAGGAGGTCTGCGTCACTGTGACGTTTCATTTCTGGGGAGGTCAGGCTACTACTGCGTAGGTTTCTGTTGTCTTGCTGCAGAAGCAGCTACAAGCTACACCAAAGCATCCGCCTATCATTGCAGCTATGGAGTGTAGCAACAACAGCTGCTTTTAAAATGCTTTTCTTTTAGGGGGATGCTCTTGCAGGTAGGTGGTTGTCAGGGAGGTTATCGTACCGCAGTGTGAAAGCAGCGTCAGTCACATAAACAGCTCTGTAGGAATGTTGTCTTTTTCAAAATAAGGGCAAGAACCAGAATATTTGGTGCATGTAAACATAATCATTGACGCAAATTATGTCCATAAGTATCAAAATAAGACGAACATGAAATGCTCTTTCCCAGTTTTTAAATGACTTTGCAGTGATTCATGTTTGGAGTTTTAATGTCACCCTGAGAGATTCAAACGAGACAAAATACAAACAGAAACCATTTGTTTTCACACCTACTGAATCCGTGAACACGGTGCTTCATTTACTGTGTGTGTGCGTGAATACACACACACACACACACACACACACACACACACACACACACACACACACACACACAAGTTTGATCTGTTTCTCACATTTTAATTAAAGCAGCAGATTTGCGTCGTTATCTGATCAGAAACACCAGCTTATCCATTCCTGTTTAGAGACCACACACACACACACACACACACACACACACACACACACACACACACACACACACACTGCAGCAGTCGTGTGTGAAAACTCTGGTGGTCCATTTATTTTTTCTTCCAGCTATTTTTCTCTGTTCTCGTCTCCACAGTTCATTTTTGTTTGGACAAAAATGAAACGAACTCCTGACCCCAATAACAAAAGATGGTTCAGGAGGTGTGTGTATGACTGTGTGTGTATTACTGCGTGTGTATTACCATGCATGTGTGTGTGTCCACCACAATAACTCTCTGGGAGGTTATCACACTGATGTGTTGACGTGTCTCGTCTGCTCAGATCCACCCGTCCATAAAGGGACATTCTGGCGATTCGCTCTTTATTAAAAGACTTAATTTGTTTTTTAATCATGATTAATTAAAATCTCACCGCCATCTCTTTATACTGCTGCACTCAGGTAGTTATGTGTTTTTAAACAGCTCCCAAACGTCATACAAACAGCTTTGGAGACAATTATTTTACACCTCAGTTCATTTTCTCATCAGAGTGACGCAGGAACTGGAAACTGTTCTCTGAAGAACTCATCTGGCTGTTTTTACCACATTCACTCCAGCTGCTGATTTTTACTGTAATGTGACTTATGTTCGATCTAACAGAGCTTTCTTTTGGCATTAAATATAACTACATCCTCAACTCCATCATGCAGAGAAACTTTGTGGGATGATAGTTGATGTTGCCGTTATATTTCATGTCAAAAGAAGCTCTATTAGATCAAACATAACTCAAATCATTCAGGGTGAATATGGTAAAAACAGCAAAAAAATCTGGGGGATTTGTTTTGAAAAATTAGAGTCATTACAACTGTTTCAGCCTCAAAATGTCAAACATCTTTCTTGAGCAAAATGGAGGACATTTCCTTAATTAAAAAAACAAACAGTAACCCAATCGCCTGAATAAATTTGAATTTTGGTGCCACAATCACCGCAGGAATTGCTGCAAAAAACAACCTGCACAGTTTGTATCTGAGCTCGCCCCGAGAGTTTTTGCGCAAGACCCGTTAAAAGTCAGCATTTCCTCTTTGAATTTTACTTTTAGACATTGAAACACTGATTACAAGCTAAAGCCAACTTAAGTCTTTTCAATGCAGTAACAGACATTTGAGGCGACAGGGCGGGGCAGTGGTCAGCATTGTGTAGAAAGCTCTAACACCAGGATATTTGCGAGAACCTGGCTCCATTCAAGCCTCGGGGAATGTTATGAAGTTACGGCCGGCCTGAGCCTAGTGGGTCAGATCGGGCCCAGTCGGGTTTGGGCAGAAAATCAAAGCTGTAGGCACAATCGTCACTGGAAATGCAGCGATGTCTCACTAATAAACCACCAGTGCTTTTGTTTCCTGGTCTCGAACTGTGGTCTGAAGCTTGACACCACCCACTGGTTTGTGGACTCCTGTTTTGCAGCCTTAAAGGATAACTTTGGTATTTTTCAACCTGTTATCCTTTAAGTCTGGCATTTCGGCCTTCGCCATATTGGAATTTTGATCATATTTGGACGGGAGGGTTGAGCTGCAAAGAAGCGAGGGGCGGATCTGACCCATAGACTGGACTTGCTCTTGTAGCCAGCCTCAAGTGGCCATTAGAGGAACTGCAGTTTTTGGCACTTGAGGTCACCGCTTGTATGAAACTGTAAAATGTACAAATTAAACGTACCCGGGGTTTTTGCAACATAAATTGCGAACATTTTCCTCTGGTGACTGGGCTGAATATAGTATTGTTATTCAGAGACAGAGCAACTTGCTAAAACAGAGGACAGCATCTTAATAATCCTCTTTTCATTATCATATTTAAAATAAAAATGTCTTAATTAGTTGTATTGTTTTTTACTTTTACTTATTTTTCTTAAATCAATTTTATTTTACTGTTTTTTTCTTTTCTTCTGTTTTTCCAATTTTTTTTATTTTTTTAAAAATTATTTTATTTTATGTTTATTTTAGTTTTCTCATTATTTTATTTTCTTCAGTTTATTATTATTATTATTAATTTAATAATAGAAAAAATGAAAATAAAAATCCTCTTTTTATTGTTTTCTCTTCTAAGTTAAATCTCACACCTGTTGCAGACCTCAGTTTTTACAGTTTAAAAAAAAAAAAAAATAGTGACAGAAATGATGGACAACTCCACTAAATCAAGACACAAGCTGTAAAAGCCGCACTGACATCAGAACATGGAGTACAAACATATAGAGACAGTTAGTGTGTGTGACAGCCGAGCTGCTGTTGATCTGAATGTCATGTCAGTCATCTGGTCCACAGGCGGCTCCATTAACTAATCGCCCCCTATAGACACAACACCAATTAACTCCAGGTCTGTATCTCTCTCCATCCATCAGCTGTTGTACAGACACAACGTCCTGCAATTAACTCTCCCCGTCTGTCTGTCTGTCTCTCTGTCTGTTTGTTGCTCTTATGAGTCGAAGGAAAAAGGTCGCAGAGCTCATGAAGAAGAAGGAAAATTACGTTTCCATTTCCTGAGTCTTTCATGGTGGTTAGTATTTCTGACAGCTATCATGACCTTATGTTCATAATGGATTCAACGATGGTGACAGAAGTACGCAGATCTTTTACTTAAAGTTCAGTGGAATATAGAGGGATATATTGGCAGAGATGAAAATAATATATGTTTTCTTTAGCATATAATCACTTGAAAAAAAGAAAAGGTAGTACTCGGAGTCGCAGTCCTATACGCCTCTCTGAGCTTCTAGTTCAGTTACCCAGCCATAGTTTTCATAGTTTTATACAAACGGTGTCTGTCCCCCGACCAC
>NC_065529.1:12448282-12464581 GCF_006386435.1 Epinephelus moara
GACTTAGGCCTAGTCTGCCGGAGGACCCCCCTATAATACACCGGGCACCTTCTCTCCTTCTCTCTCTCTCCTTCTCTCTCTCTCTCTCTCTCTCTCTCTCTCTCTCTAAAAGATAAAATTGATTGATTTATACTTTCACTTATTTATTTCACATCGCATGTCTGACGTGAGCCAGTTTTAATCAGCTGGTGTGTTTGTTTTGGAGGGGAAGAGACCTCTGTGGATAATTCAGCTCCTGGTTTAAACCTCCTGAACGATGAATACTGAAGGAATTGTAACCAGGAGAAGTTTCAGCTGGTTGTGATCTGCAATCCTCACCGCTAGATGCCACTAAAACCTCCTAAATCTGAGACACTGGACCTTTAAGAAAGACACCTGGCAAAGAGAACAGCATGAATATATTATTACAGAGAAAAGAGTCGCAGGTTATTATATTTTTTTCCATTAGTGAATGAATTCTAACCGGGAGAAGTTTCAGCTGGTTGCATTTTGTAGTCATCACCGCAAGATGCCATTAAATCTCCCTAAATCCTGCACACTGTTCCTTTGAGTACAGTATAAGTGGATTTATATCAGAGTTTTGAGACAAATATAAGATTGTAATAACTGTATTTACAGCTTGTTTGCAGACATACACATGTCCATAAATCAGAAAAGGTCATTTCAGTAATGACCTCAATATAAACAATATATCCACATCTTTATCCTCTTTGCTTTGTCCTTTTGCCAACACATTATTGCTGTTTTCATTCTTAAAATTCAGACCTCATAAGGAGGCGGGGCTTTAAAGGTCATTAGTTTTAGATGAAAGATGACAGTCAGACCTCCATCCTGATATCCAACCTCTCTATCAGACATTGAGGGATTTCTGAATGAAGCGTGACTTCTCTCTCTCTCTCTCTCTCTCTCTCTCTCTCTTTCTCTCTTTCTCTCTCCGCCTCTCTACACATCATCTCTGTTGCGGTTGCCATGGCGACTGAGCGGCATCGATGACGCGCCGTCTCTCCCCTCTATATTTACTCTGTTGCTGTAGCGACGACCCAGACGTGCACTGAAGAAGAGGAAGATTAGAGGAGGGAGACGTCCTGTGGACCAACAAGACGGACGGACGGACACTGTGGTTGTTTGTCCTGGTGTTATTGTTTTGTTTTTCAGCTCAGGAAACACCCATCTCCTCTGCTTTGCCTACGATACATGGCCAAAAGTATGTGGACGCCTGAGTATTACACCCTCATGTGACAGTCGAACATGTGATTCTGAGATTATTTACATTAACATGCAGCTCTAACAGCCTCCAGTCCTCTGGCTTCAAACCTTCCACCAGATTTGGCAACCTGGCTGCAGAGATTCACTCCCACTGAGACACAAGAGTGTTTGTGAACATTCAGAGACGATGAAATAAAATCTGTAAAGTCATGTTTGAGTGCTTATCAGATGCTTCAACGCTGCACAACAGTTTGTAATACTCTGAGACAGGATTAACAACTCTGGAAGTTGCAATTATTTGATTTTCTGTTGCAATGATTGTGAGATAAAAAGTAGAAATGCAGCATTAAAGATGTAATCTACCAAGAATGTGTGCCTTCACATATTTAGTCAATGCAGCTCCTTAAATGATGATGTTGCATTGAGGCAAAAGTTGAGTCAGGTTCAACCTATTTTGCTGTACAGTCAATTTGCTAATGACGGCCTGAACAAGATCCCTGTATATATTCTGGGATTTGTCATTAAAATCTGGGCCCATTTGCCAGGAAATATTTTATGGTCTTTCCTATTACTGTTAACTTGTGGCTTATGTTTTTATTGTTTTATGCTTGGTTGTTTGATTGCCTTTGTTTTTTGCATGTTTTTATGGCCTCCTTTGTGACTCTTATTTTTGTGACCAAACAAATTTATTATCATCATTATTATACTAAAATAGAATTTAATAACACTTCCCTACAACTGTCATAAATGTACTCCCATCTTAAACTGCTGTTACTACAGAAACATAACCAGATAAAATTCACCTGTGGGCGTTACTTTTGATGCTAAAATGGCAGTTTACAGTTCAAGAGTGTGTCAAATCATTTTCTAGATGGACTGGGGAAAACAAAGTGCAGAATCTGTGAACAATGCAGAAAAGAAGCTTAAATAAATGCCACTAAATGTCTACATACGATGCTTTCAATCCTCATAACACTGAAAGAACACAACAAAATGGCTGCATGAGGGTCGATATTCTTCCCCGTCCTTCACACACTGTATAAAAAGACGCCATACGCTCCCATTACACAACTAGAATAAGAGGATATCCTGGAAAACAGAGGATCAAGTGATTTGAACAAGTATTATTCTGTATTGTAATGTGTTTTTGTTGCAGAACAGGAACCTGCTGAAAACCAGTTTTTAACTGAGTCAGGCCAGTTTTAACTGTAACACGCAATGTTACCTTTAATTCCTTTCCTGCATAAATAAAATGAAATGAAATGAAGATGAGTACAATTATTACTTTGACCATTTTACCTTACTTTTTACACTGATAGGAGTTTGTAAAGAACGATGCAGTTCTCATCTGCTCCAACAGTTGTGGCACACTTAAACTTTGATGGTGAAACAAGTAACGTTAGCAAAAAATTAACACTGCTTCGCTAACATAGCTAACATTAGAGGGCTACAGGGCTGCACTGGTCCCACAGAGTCACTCAATCAATGTTAGCGTGAAATATAATGGCAGTTGATCTAACTATGACACCATAAAGACCAATAAGTAATCATTCGGTTGGCATCACAAACAAAACACGTCCAAGTTGTCCGATGTTTTGGTTAAATGAGTGACTGTGTTAACTGGTGACTCAGCCAAATAGATAGTGTTGCTTGTAGTGACGGCAGCTGTTGAAAAAGGCGCCACTGCTAGATGACAGAAAACACAAAGCAGTTGCCGGATTTATCGATGTGTTTCTGGCAAGTAATTAGGGATGTCCCACAACGATCACGTTATTTTTACAAAATTGGAATTGGTAATAAAAGATCGGAGGAATCAAAACAACAAAAATGGCCAGGTTTTTCATCTATGTTGTTCATTGTTGACTCCGCTTTCCAATGTATTGTAACCGAGCGTCCTGGGTTCACCTAACTGAGTGCAGCTAATGAGCAATAAAGGGACAGGAGTCGAGACAACAGGTTCAGCGGCCACTGCTTCTCTCTTTATTCCGAGCAACACAGCCACACCTAACGGCAGTACCTCGCCTACCACAGCCCTACGGCACCTCTGGAGGGACAATTTGTTTACAATTCAGAATTTGTTTACATTTTGTGCTGCTGAACCACCGATAAGCTTTTTGGATACTATTTAAATAAAAAACAAACCTTATGGGACAGCTTTGAAGCATTCTTCTTTTTTCTTTCTTAATGCTTTGCAAAGTATCAGATCGGATACAAAAAAAATGTGATCGGGACATCCCTACAAGTAATAATTATAAAATTAGGACCTTCAGCCCTCGTGAGGTCAGACCCTGATGGTGGTGTTCTCATTTCTAAAACCATGCATAGGAGCCATACTAAATAAGTACATACAGTCAAAAGCCAAAAATGGCATGCACCAAAAAAGTATAAGACAATTTCTACAACCAGACTTTCCCCTCACCATCTGCGTCGCCAATTTCCTGTCTCCATAATGCTTGAAAGCATGGGTTAAAGTTTCTCCCATCAAGTCTGTTTTTATAGATCACAATTTTTCTGTGGGAAGTGGCGTACGTCTCCTCCATCCTAAAGGTGTTGGATGGATTTGAGGTCAAGTTCTTCTCAAAAAAACTGGGATAAGCCTTTCTTTATGGAGCTGCTTTGTGTCTGGTTGAAACAGGAAGCTGACAAACACAAAGTATTCATTGGAGCCAAAACCAAACCGACCAAAAATATGACGGTGTTCATATACTTTTGGCCACGGTGGAGGATTTGCAGGAGCTTAAACTGACACTACACACACACACACACACACACACACACACACACACACACACGATATCCCGCAGGATGTCAGCTGTGATGTGTTTACTGTCAGCTGTTTGTTAATGGTGCTTTAAGTCCTTCATTCACACACTGAGTGTCTTAATGGCGTGTTTGTGTCTCACTGAATCTATTTCTGTTCAGCTCACGACTTCATGCAGCTGCGAAACAAAAACCAGTCGGACTGAAACTCTTCTGACGCTCACACGGACAAAAATACAACAACATGTAATTCAGCAGTTCGCTGCTGCACTGCCGTTTTTATCTGTGCATGTTTCGGCATTCAGATATTTAACTCCTGATTCGACCTGATCTGATGCATCAAATTAAACCTCATCCACAGGAAATACAACGATTTAACCAGTTCAGCACCATGTCTGTATGAATTAATGTATCCAAGTTCAACTGCTGGATATTGAAAATGTATAATTCATAAATCAATTTTTATTTTTAAAGAAATCCATTAACGCTACACTGATAAGCTTCTGTCAGATATCTATTATCTTAATGTGTGTTCTAACTAATTTAATTAGCTCACATTAATTTTGTTCTCTGTTTTCAACAAAGCCATTAATACTTGTTTGACTACTGTCCTACATAAAAATTCTTTAGTAATCAGCATAAAAATTAAAGGTGCGATCAGTAGAATTTTAACATCACTGAAACAGCAAAGGAAATGCAAATGAATGCACCACTGTGGAGATAAACAGTTGATGGATCGAATGTGTAACTCTCTGCTGTTGTAAATATCCGATGAAGACAAAAATGGCGAAATATAATATACAGTGCAACTAATAACAACCACATCAAGGTGACAAAACCTTTGTCATATATTACAAGAAAAAGTCACATATTCCAAAATGTTATTTACAAATTTCCACATCAAAATATACTTCAAGTACCAGACGTAAAACTATTTATTTTGCAGACTGGCCCATTTTAGAAAAACATAAATTATATTATTGGATTATAATAACTGATAACGTGTTCATCACTTAAATGTTGCAGCTGGTAAAAGTTAACTAGTCAATTAAAAAATAGTTGATTATGTTTTGTATTCTTGCAAAGTAGCTTAAGTTATTCCCTCTGAGTTGAAGTGGAGTCTAAGTATAAGCAAAAACGTACAAGTACCCCACATAAAAACTTGATAATTTACGAGGTAAGTATTTAATGACATATATTTTATGTTGTAGAACAATACGTGAAAGTCTCTTACTCTTTGTAAACTACAGAAGTTCTTTCAGGCATTTAACCAAAAACCCATAGACGTCAAGACGAACGTGACGTGAACTGTAAGTGTTAAATTTCCTGCATCACTCTGTGGTGTAATAAACAGTAGTTATGTTGTTACCTTTGGGTTGAGGACCAGCTGTTGCTCATCAAAGTGCAGCAGAGCCACCGAGTTCGACTCTGAGTTGTTGACGAAGATCTGCAGGCAGGGATAAAGAGACGTCCCCTTACAGTCCGCACCGCACGTAAACACACACTCGAACATCTCCTCCGGACGCAACACCGACACCACCTGGACCAAGAGAGAGTGACATTTTTAACTAACTTATTCTTGGAAAACTTAAAACCAGTTTCGCACATTTATTATTATTTTATTGGGAATTGATTGATTGCTAAACCTTTGTCAAACAGCAACATAAAGCAGCGATATTTGATGAGTTGGAATGAGAATGCGATGGTTTATCTGCTCGAATACAAGCTGCTAATGTTAGCAAGTCTGGCTAACTAGCTTACTACCTCTTGTAGTAACTAGGCCAGAGAGGAATTCATTAGTTTATAAGGGTTAAGGCTCAACTTAAAGTTGTAGAATGTTCTCTTTGTGATGACAGCAGTCCTGGGTACTATCAGAGTTTAAGCTAACGTTAGCAGCTCTTTCCTGCTCTCAGGTGGATTTTGGGGAAGTTTACACTCCAGCAACCCCTGCCATTGTTAACCCAAATATATCAATTAGTCCTCTTAGTACTTTGACATACATTTAAAACTAAAAACATACTGTTTGAAAATACAAAGTGTGTAAACCAAGCTAAGCTAAGCAGCCAAACAGGGTTATATTAAAACAACATAACAATCCTATGTCATAGTTGTTCTTATGATATAATACTAACTCTACACTGGTACATAAATATGCTCTGAATTCATGTCTCCTAGCCTACATGGATCAGTTTACCTTGGATCGTTAGCTTTAGCCTCTGTCTTTTTTTAGCACAACATAATGTATGCAATTATGAAGTGTAGATCATGTGCATATTAAATTCTTTTTATAGTGGCCTACTTTCAAAACAGATAAGCAGAAAACATATGTTGGCAGCAGATAACTTTTTCAACTGACCCATTAAGGTATTGTTAGCCTAATTAGCTAGCTATCTAGTTAAGACAGGTGTCATTTAAGCAAAAATGACAGAAATGAGAGCTACTTTTGTCCGAAATCAAGGAGCCGTTGTTTTAAAAACTACTTTAAAATTTGATCGTAAATCTGCTATGTTGTTAAAAAGTAGTGCAGGCATGAGTCCAAAACCCCCAAAATAAGTTAGCATTTTAGCATTCACAGTTCCCTCGTCTCAAAGTCAGTGGGTTTCTTGTTAGATGTCTGAAATTGGGTCAGTGGTTCACACAAACTTGTGAGATTTTCATGTTTTGTTCTATGGCATAAAAGAGTAAGTAAATATGTTACTCGAATTTTGAAAGTAAGTAAGGTGGTTGTGAACAAGCGACTAAATGAGACCACAAAATGTCATCATGTCAAACATGGCTTTACAGCCTCATTGTGGTGACAACGTTAAGTCATGCAACTGTGGTGTTGTGCATTTATAGCCTACAATTGGCTGTTTACGTCTGCCGATTGCATTTACACTTAAAAAATCATAAAATTTGTGTTCATTTGTGAAGATTATCTCGATGAAAAACAAAACCACAAGTTTATTTTCGGCAAAAATCCAAAGTCTAACGGAGACGTCAAATTAGCTTTTTGTCGAGGGAACCACCTCAAGGCTGAATTTTGGATCAGACAAGAAAAAAACGTCATCACTGCAGCTCTCTAGGGAGTTCTAGTTTAAAATAAGTGTTTAAGACGTTAGCTGGTCAGAGATAGCATTTTCAACCAACTCATGGAGCTATCGTTAGCCTAATTAGCTAGCTGACTAATTAAAACAGACATTTCAATAGTAGTATAGTTGGCTAAAAATGAGAAGCTATTTTTACTTGTCTCTGAAATTAAGGAGCCATTGTTTTAAATATTTGCCTACTATGAATTTTGATGGTAAATCTGCCATGTTATTGTTGTAAACTAAGCTTAGTGAACAGTCAATGTACTGGAAGAGTTTGTTTGTACATGTAACTGTTGTTAAGATGTGAGTCCAGACACCGATCTCGGATATTAAACTCGAATATGTGAGTGATTTAGATTAAAATAAAGAGTGATGGCTGCATTTCTTCTTCCTGCTCATTAAAGCACTGAAACAACAGCTGCAGGCAGGAAAATAAATATCGATACATGGTAAATAGACAATCAATCAATGCAGATTTGATAAAAGTCAGACCTCTCTTCATCACTCAGGGAAATGCAATAAAGTCCAAGTATTGTGATTTATGTTATATTAAGCTGTGGATTAGTGGATGACAGAGTGGACTCTCTCTGCCTCATCATGGCTTTGTGATTTAGAGACAAAAAAACAAAAGGTTTCCACTCTCTGTAATGCACGAACATTATTTCAGGACGATGCAATAAGCTAACAGCCAAATAAATCAAGCTGGCATGAATTCATCATCCACAGTAAAAAGCCAGGACTGCCGGCCCCGGCTGTAATTTATGTCATGAAAACTCCCAACAGTTCTGAAACGCTGTGCAAACAGTTTCAATAATCCACAGTGGAAAGTGACGCAGTGTAAAGAACCAAATGACCCGAAGGAGAAAAAACCCACTTTGTATCGACAATAAAAAAGATTCAAATAAAAAAAGACCAGAGGATTTAACTTTTTTAGGAAAACTCTTCTGCTATTCTGCTACAAAAGGAAATAGATGATTTTTACAACCCAACAGGACAGAATATTTAAACTCAAAATACAACAATATATTTTAATCTATCACACAGATTTACAGCATTTCTTGAGTCGTGACTCTGTTTTATACCAAAGTTAACTTAAGGAACTTAAAACAACCAATTTGACATGTTTCTGCTGCTGTTATCCTTTGTTTTACCTATTTGAATTGCTTTAAAAAACAAAAATGTTGGCAACACTTCAGAGACTCTTAGAAACCTTCAGTGAGCTCATCTGCAAATAAAGAAACCCCAGGTGGGATTCTCAGATTTAATGACCTCCCAAAATAGAACCAAACCTGAGAGGTGAGGCTGCACTTTTACACTAATCAGATGTAAATACAACTCTGTAGTAATGTTCTGAAAAAAGAAGATGGTCAGCATGTTTTGGGCTGATGAATGAGAAACAGAATACATCACTAGATGAGTGATAACTTCAATGTGTGGGTGGCGCTAGATGAAAAATCAGGGTCGTCACATAACCTCGAAGGTTCCTGAGAAAAGCTCAGTTAACCAGATGTAAATTTGCCAAACCAACAAGTTTGTCTTCATCCTCAAAGTCACTAACATTAAAGATCATATCATCATAATGTGACATAGACGATGTTTTGTTCGACCAACAGTCGATAAAGTTGATAAATCAACAAAACTGTGATTATCTGTTGATTAACTCATTGTTTTAGCATTAATTACTACTTCTAGCACTGCTATTGATACTATTAACTAACAGAAAACCCATCCGCAGGAAGTATTAGTACCTCTTTACGGCAATCTGACCAACACTACTACTATATTTAAAAGTTGGATACTGGGTTTAACATTGATACCAACAAAAATACTTCTAAATGGGCAATTCAAAAATGACAATACTTCAACTTCTACTACTACTTAATACTAACACTAATAATAAATACTTTTATCAATACCACAAGAACAAATACACCACTGTAAGAAGTTACACAATGATTAGTGGCACTACTAATTTGGACACCTGTTGATATTATGAATACATATACTGCTACTACTGCTCTTCTACTAATACCACAATCCATAGTAATTTTGACAATACTGATAGTAATAGTGATAAAAAATACACCATTGTAAGAAGTTACATTAGGACTATTAATGGTAATGACACTGCTAAAAATAACAATAAACACGCACTGAGCTCCTTTTTAAACTAGGACTTCCCCTCAGAAGTTTGTTACTAGTCTTATACGAAAATACTTAGATTTAATATTGCTGCGACACCATAGCCAACTAAATATAGCTCAATATCACTAGTGCTATCACAACTAATCCGGACACCAGTAATACTGCATTATTAATACCGCTGCTACTACTGCACTAAATGACAACAGTACCATCAATATCAAAACACACAACGATTAGTAGCACCACTAATTTGGACACCTGTTAACAATGACTACATTACTAATACAAGTACTACTACTGCTACTGCTAAGAAAAATACTTCTATGAGTACTACAGCACTGTAAAAAGTGGTGTAGTACTCTAAACCTAATATTAATTGCAAAAACACTGCTAAAAATAAAAGTCACATTATGACAATATTAATTAAAGCACTTCTACAAATACCACAAACAAAAATACACCACTGTAAGAAGCTACTCTGAATATGACACTGAAAAAATACCAATAAAAGTCAAGTTTTAACTAATACTGCCTCCACCAACTCCCCAACTACTACACCACTACTCCTTAAAACTTTGATACTAGTATGCATATTAAATTTAATCTTAATATGATACAAAAATAGTATTATTCAATAATATATATAATATTCAATACTGCTGCAACAATCAGTACAACTAATAAAAGCTTAATAGGCCTACTGATAATGACCTCCACAGACTAGTACTATCACCATTACTAATACTAGTACATTACACTGTTGTCAGGTTATTGCTCTTAATGTCACAAGTGCCACTAACAGGTTATAAAAACCACAGTAATTTTGACCATACTAATAAAAATACTTCTGTTAGTACCACGGGAGCAAATACACCACTGTAAGAAGTTACTATGAAAATGACACTGAACAGAATAACAGTAAAAGTAGAGTACTGAGCTCCTGTTTTAACTCACACTGCCTCCACTATTCCTCAAACTACTACAACTACTAAGCTTTTACTTCTCCTCCACCGGAGGAGCACAGATCTGAGGCTCCGGAGGCAGCGGATCAGCGGCTGCTCGGAGCTCGTGTATCCGGGCTCACCGTGCAGTTGGCCGGCTTGCTCTGCAGACTCTGCAGGGTCGGGCTGAGCCAGCAGAAGCCCAGGATGAAGAGGCTGAGGATCCCGCAGGCGATCAGGAACAAGCCCAGCCTGATGCTCTTGTCCTCGGCCTCGGAGTACTCGTACGACACCCGGATCTTCGCCATGGCAGCCCCGCGGAGACCTCCGCCGGCATGGAGAGGAGGACCGGTGGAGGAGGCGGAGAGAAAGAGGAGGATGGATGGATGATGACTGAGGAGGAGGAGGAGGAGGATGAAGAGGAGGAGGAGGAGGCGACGCTGTTCGCCTGCTGCTGAGAAACTGTTGAGTTTGAACACAGGCTGCTTTCTGTCTCTAAATCTGTTTCACCTCCCTCCGGCTGCATGGATCCTCCTCCCTCCTTCTTTCTCCTACAGCTCCCTCCTTCAGCTCCTCTCTCTGTTTTATACTCTAGTGTCTCTGTTCACCTCCTACAGCTCCCTCCTCCTCAGCTCGTGTCGTTCATCTCCCACTCTGTTTTAGTAATCTATTACCACTGCTGAAAGAAGTACTCTAAAAATACTTCTGAAAAAGCAGCAACACTGTAAAAATATTCTGTTAAGAAATATTTAAGATCTCATTTAAGTAAAAACAGTGGTGGAAAGTAACTAAGTACTGTAGTACAATTTTAAGGTACTTTTACTTTACCTGAGTATTTCCATTTTATGCTACTGTATAAAGCTACTCCACTTCACTACACTACAAAATACAAATCAAAAAAATCTGGAAAAATTAGGCATCAGGGGAACAGCACTGATTGGTTAAAACATATTGAAAAAACAGGCAGCAATTTGTTCAGATGGGTGAATAGAAATCATCATGTGGTAACATTACTTGTGGTGTACCCCAGGGGTCAGTACTGGGACCAAAATAGTTTCAAAAACTTGTGATATTTGTGGATGACACCATTTTTTATTTCATGCTCCGGAGAGGATTTACAGCTGCTTCTGACTGAGATCATAACAGAAATGAATAAACTGAAAAGATGCTGATTTAATGAGCCATTCGCAGTTTCACTGTACCAGCCGTGTGTACTTAGACTTGCATGGCTTAATCTTTGAGACAAGCATATGCTACTGGCAGGATCAACCAGGTAGCATCTTTATTATTTATTTATTATGCTGATCTGTTCTGTACGACATCTATTGCACGTCTGTCCGTCCTGGAAGAGGGATCCCTCCTCAGTTGCTCTTCCTGAGGTTTCTACCGTTTTTTTTTCCCCGTTAAAGGGGTTTTTTTTGGGGAGTTTTTCCTTATCCGCTGCGAGGGTCATAAGGACAGAGGGATGTCGTATGCTGTAAAGCCCTGTGAGGCAAATTGTGATTTGTGATATTGGGCTTTATAAATAAAATTGATTGATTGATTGATGCTTTGAAACAAAAAAAACAAATAAAATGAATTTGACAAAAAACAAAATGATGTAATTTGGAAATCTAAAAATTGATACACAGGTGCAAATTAGGATAGATAATGTTGATATAGACATAAAAAAAGTGTGTGAAAATGAATTTCTGGGAGTGATACTGGATCAAAAAATCAGCTGGAAACCTCAAATAAGTCACATTCAATCAAAGCCGCAGGAAGCAATGCATTATGGGAAAAATCGAGACACATATTGGACCATAAATCAAAACATATCATCTACTGCTCACTCGTTTTACGAGTACTGTGTATAGGTCTGAGGTAACAAGCAATTTATATACATTACACATATTACAAAAGAAAGCCATTAGGTTTGTACATAACATTGGATTTAGGGAGCACACAAACACACAAGTCATTAAAATGGACTCCACCTTTACCAACTGCAACACTGAAGTGACGAACACATTAAAGCAGGAGCGTAAATATAGACAGTGCAGGCAGTGCGGTTGCACTGGGGCCCGACTGCCACCAGGAAATACACCCGCATTCAAGGAAGAACTCATGTTTAATCACATAACGAGACGATACTGTCGAGCTGTCGTGCTTTCGGCTTCCGACGTAAACTAGGCTTATCTGTCTGGATGTGCGTGAGTGGAAATCACTTCACACTACAAGGAACTTTCTTAACTTCGGCACGTGAGAACTGAACATATAGACATTTACATCAGTGAAGGAACTCTGCTGGGCTGCAGTCTCTAGCTCGGGCACAGAACAGCAAGCTAACGCTGTCCATCGTTCAACCTTTACTAACTGACTCCTGATAAAACTTTACGCAAACTTGTCATGTCAGCTAACAAATCAAAATGTTACATCAAGCAACAAGGAAACATTTGTAAGGGAAGCGAGGGGGGACAAACTTAGCTTTACGATTTACAGCAGCTAGTTCAGGTGCTAAATATCTCAAGACTAAAACTTCAAGTATATTTTGATGCAAATAGCTCTGTATTTTTACTCAAATAAAACTTTGAGTACTTTTACACTTTGATATTACTACTTTTACTTAAGTAAAAGATCTGAGTATCCAGCCCAGTTACTAGAAGAAATCTTGAATACCTTATGTTTGTAAATTTTAAATGTTTCATATCAATGTTTCTAAAGAGACGCAGTATATGAGCTGACTTCATCAGGAGGTGGAGGGGATGGTGATGGTGCGACACCTGCCGGGCTGCAGACTGCTGTTCAATACCAACAACCAAAGCTAGTTGTTTTTTAACAGAGTCATCACTGTGTTTCCAGCAGGGATTGTGTTACTAAAATGGGGTATTTTAAGGCAAGACATGATCTTTTCCTCCATAGCCAAGTCTTTTTTGTGCCTGACATAACCACACTGCTCTTAAAGTATTAAAGCAAAAGTACTTGTTGGGCAGAGTGGCCGACAAAGGAAGTCACACGACATTAAACCTCTTACAGAGGTGGTCATGAGGAGGGCTGGGTCAACAAAATGCGTGAGACCATGGTTCATTTAACCAACAGTCCATGGTAACAAAGAATCCATGATATTAACAGAGCAGATGTTTCAACCCAAACTATGATTTCTCCCTTAAACCTGACCTTAACCTCAGACGTATCAGATCAGAAAATGCTTTTATATGTAACAGAAAGAAATGCATCCTTGTTTACTGCAGAGTAAAAACAACATATCTTTAAATTTGGTGAATATGAAGATCAGGTGAACAGTGTGGATCAGGTGGTTCTGCATATAGAAGTGTATGTGCTGTATCAGATCTGAAGTATAGGCACTGAAAGAGTACATGAATGTTCATGATTATGTCTCAAGAGTCTGTCGTAAAAAGTTTTATTTCTTAAAGTAAATAAATTATTTAAAAACCAACTGGATAATTTGGAGAAATACATGTTGATCTTTGAGTAGATTTTTTTGTGTCTGAGAAGGAGTGAATCTCTACAGCCAGTGTTCAGGTGTCCACATACTTTTGGCCGTGCAGTGCAGCCTGCAGCTCCCTGGGATGTTTCTATGGTTTCATCTCTCTGTCTCTCTCTGCAGGTTGAGGGATGCTCGGTCACCCCGGTGGCCTGATGATTCAATCCAGATGTGTGTTTTATATTTCGCCGCTGGCTGCTTGTTGTTCTCTGAATGCTACACGCTGGATGAGATAAGCCTCTTAGCTGAGGGAGAGCACATCAGTCTCCCTCAGGAACATCCGCCGTGTCTCACCGACAGGAAAAATACCAGAGGCAACGATGAAGATGAAGATGAAGAGGAAGATCAAAACTACGCCACGAATGTTCTGATTTTAAGGATTTAAATTTGTCAAAATGTGCAGCTCAGTCACCAGAAGAAAATGCTGTCAGTGTTTATGCAAACCACGAATATGTTGCATTTGTATGTTTCATATGAATCATATTGTTTCTAAAGTGACGTAGTGTGTGAGCTGACTTCATCAGGAGGTGGAGGGGATGGTGGATGCTTTGTCACATATAGGAGAGACGCCTGCCAAGCTGCAGACCACTGTTCAACACCAACAAGCAACAAAACCATTTGTTTTTAATCGAGTCATTGATGTGTTTCCAGTTGGGATATCTCCCCTGTAATGGAAATTATTAATGTAATCGAAACGCTAACTCACAATATAATAGAAATGATGTAATTATGTAAAATCTTTTCAACATTTAACACTTTAAGGAAACTTTTAGGCCTCTGTACGATGTGCCACTAACTACAAAGAATATGAAGTCATCTTGCATCTTATGTCTTGTCAGGACGTCACAAGTACAAGTGCCTTGTGGTTTCTGACTCGATGTGTTTTGTCTAGTAGAAACTGTCACCAGAAATTTGGCGTTGTCGGCAGGGTCACTGGTGTAAAGGCGCGGACACACCAAACCGACATCAAAGACTTAGTGGCGACGAAAGCCAACTGTTGCGTCGTCTACGTCACCTCACGTCGCCCTGTGTCAGTTGCATTTGAACACACTACACGGACTACATCCGACGGCCAAGTAGCACGTACGTTCTGCGCCTGCGTGAGAGAGAGCGGAGTGAGAGAGTGGTACATCCTGTCAGCCGAGGGGTTTCCTATCTGTGCAGCCGAGCACCGCAGCACCTCCACGGACTATTACATCCAGACGGTCCCGGTGTTTCCTCCGCAGGCTCCACTTCACTCAGCTGCCCGATAAACCCGCTGCTTCTTCCCACTTTAACCTGAATAACAAACCAGGGCTCGGTGCTCCGGTTGGATCCAAACGGAGAGCCGGGGCTAGCTCAGAGACTAGCGGAGGCTAACTGGCTGTGCTTCCCTCCGTCATGCTGCGGCTAACGCTCCGCTAACCGCTCCCAGCTAGCTCCGGTTTGTTATTCAGGTTAAAGTGGGAAGAAGCAGCGGGTTTATCGGGCAGCTGAGTGAAGTGGAGCCTGAGGAGGAAGGAAAGGAAGGAAGGAATACATGTTTTATTATTTTCAGGGTTATGTCACTTTAAACACATTATCTTTTTTATTCATGGTCTCAGAAATCTGATATGATCTCGTTTCATTATGGCCGCTCTCTCACATAGTCTTTTTTCTTTACTGTACTTCATTACTTGCTGCTGTGGTGACACAGTTTCTCTTCACGGATCGATAGAGTTTCATTTCATCATCCATGTGTGTGAGTTTGTGTGTGTGTGTGTGTGTGTGTGTGTGTGTGTGTGTGTGCTGGCAGTCTGATCGCTCTTAAAGATGCAGCTGTTCAAAATGGCCTCCGAGGACTAAATGATCAATGAGCTGACTGAGACGTATTGATTTCCCTCAACCTGCAGTGAGTGTGAAAAAGATACCTGTTGACGAGTGGATGTAACAAAGTACATTTACTCAAGTACCAATTCAAGGTACTTGTACTTTAAGTATTTCCATGTTATTCTATGTCATACTCCTCAGCAGCCACATCTCAGAGGGTAAGCTTGTATCTTTACCTGCCCTACATGTGTCTGACAGCTTTAGTTAG
The DNA here is from genome assembly GCF_006386435.1 of Epinephelus moara. Classification (NCBI taxonomy): domain Eukaryota; kingdom Metazoa; phylum Chordata; class Actinopteri; order Perciformes; family Serranidae; genus Epinephelus; species Epinephelus moara. The sequence goes on from NC_065529.1 coordinate 12,463,946, forward strand.
CTTTCAAATGGCAGTTTTCACAGCCTTCCTGTCTTGTGAAAACCACGTATCTCCAGATGTGTTGATGTTGAATGTTTGTGATAAACTGAAGGACAAAGTGTTGCTTTATGTGTTGAGAAAATCTCTGTCTTTCTGAAGCTAAATAAACTCTTTAAAAACCCTCTGGGATCAGCTGGAAAAGTCGTCGTCACATAGCAGAGAACAGGCTGTTTTCTGACACTATGATGATCTTATAGACCATGATGCATTGCTGTAGATTAAACTACCCAGCAGGATATGAAGGAGTTAAAATGAGCTCAACCTTAAACATCTACAGCAGGAAAATGACACATACACATTAATGCAGCAGGAATATTAACTAACTGCACTCCCTGAAGAAATATGATCATATTTTTGGATGAATGAAAGAGTGACTCCAGAGATCATATTTTTGGATGAATGAAAGAGTGACTCCAGAGAGCAGCAGACAGAGGGGTCTACAGTCTGTGTTTGAAGGATATATCCAGGATGTCAAACTGACTCAGCAGCAACAACAGGTTAAAAAGACAAAGATAGTTAGAAGCTAAAGCCGAACTATAGGCTACAGATCACAGTGTAAAAGTGAACCACCACATCACTGCTGATCGCCACACAAGA
>NC_065529.1:12467348-12467547 GCF_006386435.1 Epinephelus moara
GTTTTTCCAAACAACTTTTTATGTCGGGGCTTCAGGACACTTGGATCACTACGGACGAGCAGTATGGAGATATTTTGTGGTTTCAATTATGTGTTTTTGGACGTTTGAATCTGGGGCGCCGTCAGCCTCCATTAGGTGGAGTTGTGTTGCTACCTCCTCTCCCCTTGGATCTCTGCAAGTGATGTGAGGACTCTAAAAC
>NC_065529.1:12467572-12501427 GCF_006386435.1 Epinephelus moara
TACCTCCTCTCCCCTTGGATCTCTGCAAGTGATGTGAGGACTCTAAAACTTCACCTGAGCCTCCCTCGGCATATGGGTGAGTAGATAATGGCTGCATTTTCATTTTTGGGTGCACTATCCCTTTAATTATGCAGCCGTACCAAATATATCAAAAAATACAATTTAACTGACCTTAAAAAATCCAAAGTACAGAAAATGTGCACAAGATTTAGTTTCTTCTGTAGTTCAAGAAGCTTTTTCACCCTGAAAACAAAAAAAGGTCAGATAATGGTATTCAAAGACACCAAATATCAGCAATGACATCAGCTCTCTGTAGCTGAATAGTAAAAATATCTACATGCTGTCCTTTAACCTCAGTTACAGCACAGAGCAACAACATCTCTGTGCTCGTCTCGGCCTGTTGCATAAACACGGAGCCCTGTCAGGCTCCAGAATAAAGCCTCAGCATTATGCATTGGTAATCAGGGAGGCATGTGGCAGGATTATTATCATCTCTGCAGATCAAAAGATTACAAATGATAACGGACATCAGCGTGGAGGAACACGGGGCCACGTGTCTCTGCAGAGCGCTCGCAAGAACACACATCAGCATGAGGGAAAAAACAACAGCAGTGTGAAATGCAGGGAAACATCACAGGTCTGCTCACTGTGGTTTGATTGTACTCCTGAAATTAGAAGGGATACGAGGACACATAACATAGAGGAACTGTGAGATGTATTTCTGCACTACAGAGACAAAAATTGTGAGCGGCAGGCTGTGTCGACAGTTGGTATCCTCTGTGGACGGGATTTGGGCTTTCCAGAGAATAAAACAAATAAAACGGATAGAAAAGGGCATCATCTGACTCAAAAAAACATTCAGATGATGTGATTAGGCTGCACAGTGTTTGCTCCCACTGTCCTGAAAAAACAGAAGTGGCAGCAGCGACAGAGAGCTGCTGCAGAGGCAACATTTGGCTGAAGATCCCAGCATCAACAGGGAACTACAGCCCGGTAATATCCCTCATTATGGAGATGATAGCTGGTGGTGCTGAAAGCACTGTGATGGAGAAGAGCACCGGAGTGATACGGCAGCTCCGTTCTGCACCGTGTCTGAGTAGATTTATCATTTTTAACTCTCCAAACAGCTTCAGTGGTGAAAGCCAAACACAAAACGACAGGCTGCTCTCTTATTGTGAAAGTCCTGCTGGTAAAATGTGACACATGCACAGATTAAGACGTATTTCTGCAGCGTTTCAGTGTTAATACGACGTCTTTTACTCAGGTTGTTTCTTTAAATACGTCTGCTGATTTTTTTTCTCTTCTGAATCAACTGTCAGCTGCAGTTTATATGATTTATGTCCCTTTTACTACTTCTTCTCCTACAATATTTGGAGAGCTGTAACTTTGCTTCACTGTTGTGTAAAGTCTGTACGAAAATGAATTAAAAATGTTAACAAAAACAAAAACAAAAACCCCACATACAGACAAACTTTTAATTAAATATTGTTTCACTGTTTTATTTTATTTTCCTTCCTTTCATCATTTTAATCCAAATTTTACTCCTGCATTGATTTTATGTTCTTACTTCTCATATCAATATTCTTTATGTCGTAATATCTGTTTTTGTTTTATTTTTATTGTGTTTCTGTTTTAGAACTGTTTTTAAAAGTGTTTTATTGTTATAATTTCTAAAGGAGCAGTGTGTCAGGTTTAGGGGGATATAGTGACATCTAGTGGTGAGGACTGCAGATTGCAACCAGCTGAAATCTCTCCCTGTTAAAATTCCTTCATTGTTCAGGAGGTTTTTACCAGGAGCTGAATTATCCACAGAGGTCTCTGTCTCTCTAAAACAAACAGACCAGCTGATTTAAACCAGGAAAAACACTGAATTAAGTAGTTTTACGTTTTTTTGGTCTTAGTATGATCGTCCCTGTCTAAAACCAGCCTTTAGTTTGTCCGTTCTGGGCTACTGTAGAAACATAGTGGTGCAACATGGCGATTTCCACAGACAAGGACCTGCTCCCTGTGTGGATATGAACGTCTCATTCTAGGGCAGGCGTGTCCAAAGTGCAGCCTACCGATTTTAAATGGGGGTTGCTTGTCTTTCAAAACATGCATTTGGTCCACCACACAATTACGCAAACTCACATGAGAGGGAGTGCTGCTGATGTTTGCTGATATCAAGAAGTCTGCCATGATACCATTTGGATTTGATTCAGTTCAGTGGCCTGTGATCGATACGAGACGTTATCAGTAAATATTCTCTTTATCTTTTTCTTGACTGCTCATCATTGTCTGCCAGGCGCCAGCACCGTCTGAATGTTGTGCTTAGACAGAAGCAGTGACACAGATGAGCCATTGGAATTTCAAAATAAAAGCTTATCTTAAAGATGACGACATGTATCGCTGTTTTCACTTTGCATCGATGATATTGGATCGTTGATCAATGGATTGATGCATTGATCCAGACTGATGGATCGTTACACCCGACTAGGAAGCAGACATGACTACAGCAAAGTTGAATACTTTTTCCACTGAAAGATGAAACTGTTGCGCCTGGCTCGTTTGTATGTGATCTTTATTTTTCTATTAAGCCAAATGATGCAAGCAGCAGCATTCAAAAACCTTCGGACCTCCTGTTCTGAGGTAACAACGACAAAACTATTCTTATTTCAATGTGATTATACACTAAAGAAAACATATTATTTCTGCAGATACATCCCTCTGAATCCTTCACACTGGACTTTTATGAAACGCAGCAGAGAACAGAGTGACTCTAATAACGATGACGAGGTGTTCAGTGGTCCCAAAACAAATATATAAAAGGTCATTACACCAAATACATATTAAACTCAAATGCCGAGGATAACACGATAAGGTTAAACGAACTATTTAATTTTCATTATGATCCTCAAACACCTCAGGTTCACTGTTTAATTGGTTTTGGCTAATTTGATTACCGACACATTTTATGTGAATTTCCAAATCTTAATTACAACATGAACAAGCCAACGGCATTAATTATTGTTGTTTGTAGTGTGCTCACGCTCCAGAGATGTAATATGAGACACTCAACCGATGTTTTATATTATATTGTATAATATATTATATATCGCAATGTTATGTTTCTACAGTAGCCCAGAACGGACAAACCAAACACTGACTCTAGATAGGGACACTCATGATGATGTCATTGTTATTATTACTTACAGGCCGAATAATCACAGAAACTTCTTTTCACATGTTGATGTTTCCACTGCATTTAAATATAAAGTACATTTGACAAGACAAAGAGTCTGACTTCTGTCTCTCCTTCTTCTTCTGCTTCAGTAAAACAGCACGAAGAGTTAATTAACAAATAAAGTGAAGTTTCATTTTAGTTTCACGCCTTCGCCCACTCACTCTCACACTCTTTGTTCCACTTTTGTTCTGTTAGATTAGTTCAGTCAGTTACATAACTGCTGTTTAAACATTAAAAACAGAAACTATATTAACTAAATCAAATCCTGCAGCTCTTGAATTTACAGCACATCTACAGAAGCTTCCCCGGCCTCTGAGGACGTCCTGCCTCATGCACAGGTGCTTCTTTCCAAACAGAGCTGCAACTAACGATTATCTTCATTATCTGGTGACTATTTTCATCGTCTATGACATGTCAAAAAGAAGCTAAAAAAAGGGACCAGGTTTACTGCAATACAGGGTAATATCATCATGTGTTTTGTTTTGTTCAACCAACAGTCTAACATCAAAAGATATTCATTTTACCGTCATATAAAACAAAAAGAATCAGCAAATCTTCTCGTATGAGAGGCTGGAAGCTGAAAATGATTTTGAATTTTTGCTTGAAAAATGACCAAAACAATTAATCAGTGATCAAAACAGCATAAACTGTAAAAATAATTGGACGTAGCTTCTGTAACGTCACTCACTGGTTTCGTGGACTCCCGTTTTAAAGCCTCGAGTTCAGCATTTCTGCCGTCGCCATGTTGTTTCTTTTGGAGCCTGAAGCGACCATATTTTGATGAGAGGGTGGAGCTTTGGAGCAGCGAGGGGTGGATCTGAGTGAGAAGCTGAAGATACTATCAGCAGACAGACTGTCACTTATAGCAGCCATGTCCTTAATTATGCGTAACTTTAAGCCTTAGTAAAATTTTAACAGGTGAGCTAAATATAAATTAAGCCCCGTACAGTTGTCATGAATGATGTAATTAGCTATAGAGACCAAAAAATGTTTTCTGTACCAGGGTGTAAACATGTTTATTTCTGCTGTAAAGTTTTAATATGGAGGTCTATGGAGATCAACTCGTTCTTAGAGCCAGCCCCTAGTGGTCATTAGAGGAACTGCAGTTTTTGGCACTTCACTTTTGGAGGTTGCCACTTGTAAAAATAGTTGCAGATTGTTACAGCTTTAGTGCTGATCCTACACTACATATTTGCTGTATACTATAAGTAAAGGGACCCAAAAAAGTATCTTAAAGTACTTTTACTTTGATACTTCGAGTCATATTGTTGTTATTGTTGTCTGTAGTTCTACTTTAGCAGGATTTTTAAATGTTACTTTTAGTGCTTTTAAGTTTGTGGTATAAGTTTCCCAGTTAAAGGGGTTGTTTTGGGGAGTTTTTCCTTAGCCGCTGCGATGGTCCTAAGGACAGAGGGATGTCGTATGCTGTAAAGCCCTGTGAGGCAAACTGTGATTTGTGATATTGGCCTTTATAAATAAAATTGATTGATTGAAGTTAAAAGGATCTGAGTGCTTCTTCCACCACTGAAGGGACTGGATTAGTTCCTGTTGTCTAGACGAAGGTGAAGTTCCCGATTTCTTCTAAAATTAGTTTCTGAAAAGTCAAATGTATTAACTTTTTAATGTTGGGATCTTAAAGGAATACTTCAAAATGACAGTCAGACTATGTTTCCTTCAATTTGTGAACAAAACTTTGCGTGCATGCCTCCTTTGAAAACGGTGAACATATTGATGTATTGACTGATCTGTCCATGTTTAACGACAGCAAAACTATATAAAAACTTGCTTACCTGCTCTCACACAAGTCGTGCAGAATAATCGAAGCCTCATTTATCCAGTCTTATGATCAGTACTTCACAAACACATGCATGAAACGTATGCACGCTCTCTTCAAAGCCAGACTGAGACTAGAAGCTACAAGATTTTGTGAAATTAATTGTTTGTGAAGTACTGATCATACGACTGGATAAATGAGATATGGATTACCATCAACAGCTCAACATACTATCATCTTTTCAACTTCTATTATCTGGTTTCATGCTGTTATATATGTGTCCAAATCATCACTTTTCGTCTCTTCCTGTGTTTGACCGTCAACATGTGAATTAAAGTGTCTGATTACATTTGATGTTGTATCTTTTGTCCTCACACTCCTCCTCTTCCTCCTTTTCTTTCGTCCCCTTCAGCCTCTTGGTTGGTTTACGATTGAAAATCAAGACGAGTCATTTCCTCTCCTAAATTTAACAGACGGTTTAGTCTCCACTGTGTCTCTACTGCCGCAATAAAGTCTGCTCTGCTGCTGCTTTTATCACCACATTAAGTCTTTACTGCTCTCACCGTTCAGATCAAGACTCTGAGTGTCTGTGTGTGTGTCATCTTTTGTCTCTCTGTGTGCACTGTGTTTATAATATTGTTAGTGCGTGTGTGTGTTTACCTTCAGGTTATAAACCAGTCCTTGTCTCCATTAAATTTCACTTTCTTTAATTTCTGCTTTTGTCATCACTCGCTCAGTAGCTGTGATGTGGAGGTGGCTGTGATGAAAAGTCAAGTCTTTAATTTGTTGATAGAATAATAGAATAAAATAAGTTTTAGGACACTTACAAATGTACGCAATGTTTGCTGCAAAAATACTGAAATGACTGGTTTTTATTATTTAACATGAATGGAGGATGAAAAATGACTGAAATATCAATAAATACATTTTTAAATAAATAAATATGGGAATAAATAAATAATTAAATGTCTAAATACAAAAATAAAGATATACATAAATTAATGAATGCATACATAAAAACAGAAATAAACATATAAATAAGGAAATAAATAAATGTATACATAAATAAATACCAACATAAATAAATAAATATCAAAATAAATACATAAAAATAGAAAATACATTAATAAATGTTTAAATAAAAAAAATACAGGACTGAATTATTTAATGGAATAAACAAATAAAATAATAATAAACAACGCTGAAAGAAATACAGAAATAAATAAAGAATAAATGAACAGATGTTGAGATAAATATGGAAATTAATAGAAAAATGCATAAATATATTTATTTTTTTAAACATTTCTGCAATTCTGTCTGTGAATGGGGTAAGAGGTGCTACCCTCTGCATTTATTTATTTATTTATGTACTTAAGTATCCTTGTATTTATGTATGCATCTATTTATTGACACTTTTGTTCTTTTTTGTCCTGCATTAACATGAATTATTTAAACAGCTTTGGCTGCAAGAAAAGAGAATCTGAGATAACTTCTTATTGATAACTAATAGATGACGTGATTGATGGTTAAATTCACCTGTAATAACTTTATCTAAAGGCAACACGTCTCAGTTTATTCTGTCCAGTAGCACTTCCTGTCTGTCGGTGTTAATTTGGCACGTGGCGCCCTCATGTGGACAAACACCTGAAACACAACGAACAAATGAAACTCACCTCCAGGTCCGTTCAGCAGCTGTTCTAGAGCTCTTGTCCTCAGGTGGAGGTTGTGACCAGTTTCTCAACTGCTCTTTCAAAATGTCCTGAATTAACTTTCAGTCTGAACCTAAAAGCCAACATGAGCGAGGAAACCTGAGAGTGCATTGAAACAAAAAGAAAAGACAACGACAACTTGGAGCACTTGGGATTCACTTCAAAGCTCCTGAACAGCCGGGTCACTCCACCGACACTCTCAAGATCAGAGTTTTGAATTTTTGATCATAAACAAATGTGGAATTTTGTATTTTATAGAATGAAGAATATGTTAGACCTGGAATAAAACACATTTTGCAAGCGTGGGCACCTTTTTTTACCCCTTATATCCAGACAGACAAATGAAAAACTCTAAAACATTTTTTAAATTTCATTAAAAATTGTTTCCCATGTATTTTATTGTGCGACGGGGTGGATGTGTCACGCTTGACAGAAAAGGCCTTGAAAGAAAAATGCACAAAAAAAATGATCTCATAGAAAATCAGTACTCACCAGTACTTGAATTTGTCTTCTTCAAATTCTTAAATGATGTCATGTTCTCTTTGTGATGTCACTTAAAGGAACAGTACAGTATTTTGGTCCAGAAAAAAAAAAGGCGTAACGGGGTGGACGTGAAACTTACGGACACACATAAATAATGCTTCTTTAACCAAAATACCTTATTTTTGGTCACTGATCATAGATTTAGTTCATATTTATTGTTACCTCGCATGAATTTTAGAAATGGTCAGAAGAGACATTAGAAAATGACTTTAGTGTGTTTTCTGCGCCCGGTTTCACTCTGAAGTCGTCGAAATCTGGTGTTCGGCAGTGACTTGTGGCTTCAGAAACCAACAAAAAAAGCGTCCTTTAACACTGGCGGTATACACAGACGATTGCCGTTATAGTTTAATGGTGCCCAACAGTGCCACGGGGACGATGATGAAAGTTGGCGGAAGTCCGATTGGGGTGGGCAGGAAGTGTGATGGATGGGTGCAACAAGCACCGACTTTCACCTGAGAAAGTGGTGTTTGTGTCCCATAAGATTTTAAAGCCAAACCCTAACCCTATTTTCCTAAACCCAACCGTGTTTTTTTGCTTAAACCCAACAATGTGCGTTTGCTGAAGGAAAAAAACCCCCTCCAATTTGTGGTGTTGTACCGACGAAATGCTTTTATTTTGAAAGACATTGTATGTAACAGGCTGAAGTTGACATGGCGTCCCAGAATGTCAACAACCAACACACCCAGGGTACCTTGGACGTCTTATGTGGACGTGGAAAGTCCATGACCAAACGTGGACATGTGACGAGGTCACAGTGAGAACATGTTGTGTGTTGTACCTGTGTTGTCGTGCAGTTACCAGGTGATCGTCTTCTTGAGAAGCGATGAAGACGAAAAGAAGAACACAGGAATCTTCTGTAACGTCACTCCTGTAAAACAAAACTTTCATTTTGCACAATAACATAATAAAAACACCTCGGAGTCCTCCTTCAGTTTCATTACCAGAATATTTATTTTATTCTTTTTCCTATTAAAACACTAGCTGCCATATTTAATAAAACAGCCAAACTGGCCAAGTGCCTCAGTCCTCAATCCTCCAATCAAATCTTCTCAAAACAGGTCACATGGGTCTGTGGGCGTGTCCTTGGCTTTTTGCTGCTGCAGTGTGAACAAACTGGGCCCTGTAGTCACGGTCACGTCCTTGTTGTTGTTGTTGCTAAAAGGTGGTTGTTGGTGGTTGTCGAGCGTGGTCCCCTGTAAAACCGTCTCCATGGTGGTTTCCGTGGTAACGGGAAGTCTAGTATTGCATCGTTAACTGACGGCCAGCAAAGAGAGGGTCTCCTCGTTTCAGGCAATTTTTTTGTTTTTCCTCTTTTTCTTAAAAATACTGCCTCGTATGTTTGTAGAATTATATTCCAATATATAATATACAAACATACATGTACATTGGTGCCTCCTGGAGGAATTTTAAAAATAATAAAAAGAAAAAAAATTGTGAAATTTAGCCTAAATACTGGGACTTTTTTGCTAGACATTGTGTTTTTGTGGAGTGGCAATGATCCTTAAAGGAAAGGTGCAAATTTTTGGGGAAATGTCATTTGCTTTCTTGCCAAGATTAGATGTTCAGACTGATAACACTCTCACGCATGGACGTATTAGGAGACCCGGGGTCTCATTTATACAACAGTGCGTAGGATCCATACTGAAAATGTATGTATGAAAAAAAAGCCAAAAATGGCGTGCACCAAAAAATACTTGACAGTTTCTACAATCAGGCTTCCACCTCACCATCTGCATCGCTAATTTCCTGCATCCAAAATGTTCGTAAGCCTGGGTCAAAGTTTCCCCTATCAATACTGTTTTAATACATCACAACCTTTGCGAGGGAAGTGGTGTGCGCCTCTTTCAGGCCTCATTTTGTAAGTATGCAGAGTTTATAAATGAGACCCCAGGATACAGCGTCGAACACGGGGCCTCGTTTATTCCTATAAAAGTTCCTCAGTGGCACATGAAGCCAAAATGGTTCAGCTACTGCGTATAAATAACCTGGACAAACTGTGCTACTTTTGCACTGTGCCGCCTACAGAGCAAACGCACTAGCGTCCAAGAGTTTCACTTCCGGCAGCCAAACAGCTAACTTCTGATTTAGCGCTCTGTTAGCTTGAATGGGGATACAATGACTTAGTTTTGTGGCTCTTCTAGGCTTTCCAAATCTTATCAGACCAAATGGATCAAATCTTGATAGTGAGACGGATCATTTCATGGGGGTTCTGATGCTCAAAAATGATACACTAATCTACAGACGTGTCTTTCTATGGTAAAAAGTCTTTCTGGTCCGCAGGGCATCACATGACCGACCCTGGAAATTGCAGCGTCATCGTTTGGCCGCTACGAAAGTTGGCTTTGAAGCCCGCTGAACTTCCTCTGTACAATAAATATGAAGCTGATGCTAGCAGACGGCTAAGTTAGCTTAGCATAAAGACTGTCCAAAGGTAACAAAATCCTCCTAACAGCACCTCTAAAGCTGAATGTTACCGTCTGTCTCATTTGTTAAATCTTTATAAAAACCGAACTGTAAAAATGAAGACTTGTCTTTAAGCTAAGCTAAGCTAACGTCTTCTGGCTGTAGCTTCATATTCTTAACGTACAGAAACGAGAGTTGAGCCAATCTGAACATTAACCCCGGACAAGAAATCGAACAAATGCATTTCTCAAAACTTTTCCCTTAAAGATCCAGAGAGAGGTCACTCCAGCCGTCTGATTGGTTTGAACTGTTGCCGGGCGGAAAATAAACAATAAAAGTGGGCAGTGAAATAAAAGTAGAACTTAAATATTAAAAGGTGAAGGAACAGAAGGGTCCTTCACTGGCAGAGGGAGGGAGCTGTAATGTCGGGATAAAAAATAAAACAAACATGAAACAGAACATGGTGAAAACTGGAGGAGAGTTGCGTCAGTGTGAACGGGATATGCCAACATTTTTAATTTTAGTCTGGTACTTTAATCCACCAAACTGTGGACTAACGTCAGGAAAATAATCCACATTTCCTTCTATTACTCTGATAATTTGTGGCCATTGTGTTGTTTAATTTTGAAGAGTAAGTCTGGTGTTATTCTGTTTTTCTTGTCATTTAATCCCATGTGCAGAGCGTCAGATTTATGATTCTTCTTTGTGTATCTACAGCCTGATTCATCTTCCTCCTCTGTGCCATTAAAAACACATCAGTGAGCCACACTGTTACACTGGGGGACGTTCCTTCATGAACACACACTGTAGTTTATATTGACTCAGTCCCACATATATCGTCCTGCTGCGACAAATACTCATTAAAATAAATCCTGAGTCCATGCAGTCGTATTCTCTTAAGACACGTAAAAGAAATGTGTTGGTGCAGTTAAGAATATTTCTACTTCTTTCTGATATTAATTAATTAATTTAAAGTATTTTCAAAATACTGTTTCACTCCTAATTCTCAAGCAGCAACCAGACTTTTTCTATTTTGTTTTTAAACTAATTTCTACAAAGATTTTTGCTGGAACCAGACATAAATTCTAACCTAACCTGAGGGTTGTGCCTGACTCACAATCAGTCGAATCAGATTTGACTGTTCAATAAGAATATTCGACTATTTGTTCCTTCTTTTCCATATCGAGTTTTGGAGTTTGAACAGGGTTTGGCGAGACGTTCGGGATTACAGTGGCGTTAAAACAAGACACGTTTGCGCTCTGAGCTAATGTGCGCTAACTACACTAATGATGGATCGCAAATGTGCAACGACATTTCTTGCAGACACGGGATATGACACAAAAGCCAGAGACTGTATCGTATGAAGTTGCTGTGAGCTTCAAATTCACCACATCCTAGCAGAAGGCAGAACGTTAGCCTCTCCTCTAGCGTGAAGGCACGACGCGCTCACTCAGCAGGTTAATCTGAGAACAAAAAACATTCCCAGAAGTACACCTCGTGCTCTACTTGAAGACTCTTAGTAGACTGAGGTGTCGACAACTGATGATTCAAATCTTCTGCTTTAAGGGAGCAGCGCAACCACCACTTAATTCAACTTGTCCTAAAATGGGCAAGTTACAGAGAGTTAGCGCACTTGTAGTCTGAGTGGGCGGAAGTTTGCTGCAGAGATCAGCCTCTCATTGGGCGGAACGAGCCACCCGCTGAAGTCCCGCCCTACCACCTCCGGTTGTGTAGCAGTTTTCAACCGTTTTCAACACGTCCTTTACTAACTTTTGCGGTGTTTGATCTTGCGGGGATGTAGCCATTTTTCTGCCATGGTTCGCGTCCTGTAGGCGATATTTTTGTGGGCGTGTTACACCAAAACCTGTTTCCCCCCGGCAATATTTTTGCAAGCGCACCGTTGCTGTGGCACCGCCCAGAATGATTGTGATTGGTTGAAAGAAGTACAAGCAGCCGGGGCGTTTTTTTCTCCAATCTTAAAGTGAGAGTCGGCCCAGCCAGACCTTTCTTTTCTTGAGAAAGGTCTGGTGAGCGAGACTAGCGCACTTGCATCAAAACAACTACGTCTCGTATTGATGACATCGTCCTTTTCAGGGGCCGTCAGGATGCACTAGCGTCTACACTACAAAAGACGTGTGGTCAAATGCGACCCAGACCATGTCAGCAAGTGGTTTCAGTGATCCAATCACAGCGTGACTTGGTGGTGATTTACACTTCTGCCAGCGCAGTGAGAATACTTCTCCTGATGTACAGTCATATTTTTTGAGTATTTTCAAAAATCAAGTTTCAAACTCTAGAGAAGCAGTCAGATTGTTTCTTGTCTTAAAACGCAGACACTAATTTTCTTTTTTTAAATTTCTTTTCTGGGAAGATTTCTTTTGGAAACACGGAAATTCAGACTTGTTAGGACTTTTTTTGATCGCAAAAATATCCACAATTCATTTCATGCTTCTGTAATGTGAAGATTTGCCTCTTTTCTTTGTTTTATATCACAGTAAAGTGAATTTCTTTGGGTTTTGCTGGACATAATTAGATATTAATGCTGTCAACTTTGGCTTTGGAAAACTAATTAATTCTAAATTATTTTCTATTTTTTTTTTAGCCAAAATGATGAATGAATTAATTGGGAAATTCTGCAGAAGGTGTAGCAGTGTATGATTTAATCATAGAAATAACCGACTTGATGAGATGGAGAATTTTAAATGTGATGATCAAAAATATGTGAGAAAAAAAACACCTAATTAATATGGATTTATTCTAAATTTTTCCTTGGTAATTAGTGGATACTTTCACCTCATCAGGCCTCCTTTTTATGGAGCAACTTGGTGAAGAAAAAACTTACGAGAGCACCAAATGTGGATTCATCCGCCGCTAAAAACAGTCCCCAACAAATGCACTATTTCCTCCTGTTTTGAGAATCGTTGGCTAAAAAGTACAGTGGCGAGTTGATTTAGTGATCAGATCTGCACATGGGATTTGTTGACTTTAAGAGGAAATACAGAATATTGTCAGATTTCTTTTTAGGAGGTGATTAAATAAAATCTGAAACACATCCCACTCAGAGTGACTTTCAGAGTGTCTCTGGCTGCTAAACTTCACTTCATTAAATTAAAAACAGAAAAAAGGAAGCGTATGCTGCTTGACGTGTCGCCACATAACATCAACAAACCAAAAAAGATATTTTTTCTTCTTTTATTATGAAATAGTGCTACAATGTACATTGCATTTCCTCTCCTGACTCTCCGCTGTCTGCTGATGTTTGTGTGTGTGTGTATGTGTTTGTGTGTGTGTGTTGTTGATTTGTAATGCTGCTGGAGAATCCTGGTAAAAATAAAGATAAATATTTTCCTGCCAAAGATCAGAGAGGTGTGACACAGTGTGAAATAATTATCCACCTGACGGGTGATTGTGTTTAAAATCTGGTTCTTCTTAAAAGCTTCTCTAGACAAAAATAGTCGATTCTTAAGACTGAATAGAAACATGGATCACATGATCAGATGGACAGTTATTTACAGTGCGTGTGTCGGTGTGTGTTGTAACTGTGCTGTCTGTTGACATTACGTCTGTGCTCCACATAACAGACCAACCAAACCAAACTCATGGAGGAGGGGTGGGAAATAAAAAAAACAAAAACAGAAAATGAGGTAAAGAACAAACAGAAATCAGAAGAGTTAAAATGATAAAGTCTGTTCAGAGACGTGTTTTTGGGACAGCAGGAGACAGGACGTCCTCTCCCGTCCCGAGTCCTTATTGGCCAGATTCACTTTGAGTGTGTGGAGGTGGAAAAACCTAGAGGGGTGGTGACTGACGAGCCAGGAGGGCCAATGGCAGGCAGGCAGGCAGGAGGAGGTAGAGCCAATCAGAAGGCCTGCTGGGCAGGATTGTAGTTGAATGTGGAGGGAACGTGAGGTCGCTCTTCTAGTTTGTCATACTCCAGATGAAACTCCTGAAAACACAGACACACAAAGTCAGGCTCTGGAACAATCTGCCCAAGGAAATCAGGTCGGCCGAGTCAGTGATCTCTTTTAAGTCCCTTTTTAAAACAATTTTTTAATTGGAGAATATATCAAGACTTTACTTGAGTTTTAAGTTCATTTATTTCCTCGGTTTTATATACTAAAGTGTTTTTATCAGTTCTTTTAAAAGTTGTTGTTTTCATGTCTTGTCTGTTTTAATTACTGACATGTAAAGCACTTTGTAACTCCGTTGTGAAGTTCTTTATAAATAAAGATTATTATTACTTAACTGTGTGACAATATGTTATCATTTTGTGGGCTCATCATATTCTGTGTTTATTTTCCAAAATAAAGCCTTAATCATTAATTTAATTGGTCAAAACGCTCATTTAAAGACAGCTCTAAAAACATTCACTAATGAAAAACACAAATAAAACTGAAGCTGTGTTTGCCATTAAGTCGTGTGGCCTCAAATAATCGATCAACGTAAACTTAATCAGCAAATATTTTGACAAACGCAGTGATGTGTTAGGTTTGTGTCCTGCAGCCCTGACACATTAAAATCAGAGAGGATGCAGTAAACTCACTATCAGTGCCTACAGTGGACGCACTTTATTCCCTTTGTTGAAATCATAGAAACAGAGGCGTCACGTGACTTTATTTACTTTAGAAATATTTCTTCATTCATTCATTTTCTGTAACCACTTATCCTGGAACAGGGTCATGGAGCCTATCCCAGCTGACATTGGGTGAGAGGCAGGGTTCACCCTGGACAGGTCACCAGACTATCACAGGGCTGACACATAGAGACAGACAACCATTCACACTCACATTCACAACTACGGACAATTTAGAGTCACCAATTAACCTGCATGTCTTTGGACTGTGGAGGAAGCTGCGTGCTCCGGCGTCCGTCAACACCCACCGGCTGCGTTTGTGGTGCGGAGCGGTGTAACTCTGCCGGACAGCGGGAGTCAAGAGGACCCACGAGATCTCACGAATTCACGCATAATCGCGCGATATAACAAGATGTAGTTTCTATAAACAGAACCACAAAACCAGAGGAGTAGTAGGAAGACATCTGGGTACACCTCCAAGATTAACATCTCCTCGTCCATGGTGTCAACGGGGTGAAATGACATCTGAAAACCTCTGACCTGTTGACTTCAGGCCTGCCTCTGCCCATTATGACGTTCTCAAGGTGTAGTGCAGGGAAATATGATCCGCCGTGAACACTGTGTATTTTAGTTTGAAAATTAACCGGATGTTTTATTTTGTTTCTGTGCACAACTTCCTGCCCCGCACGATCTGCTCCATGCTGAATTGCTGCGTTGTGCTCTGGCATCCGGCAAAAACTAGAAGTCCTGCGTATCTGCGGCTGTGACGGAGCTGGAACGCAGCACAGCCGCAGCTGGTGGAAGCACACTCATTGACTAGAATTGAAACATATCGGCTCCGCTGCCTCTCCGGAGCACAGACGCAATGCACTCGCATCTGGTGGAATTTGGGGGTAAGACTGCGTGCTGTGATCCCCAGCTCTCTGAAGGGTCGTGCTTTGAGGCGACAGTGCCTGAGGTGCAACACAGAGGTCTTCAAGAGCCACCAGCAGAGAATAACCTCGTATTCTTGGGTTCATTGAATGTACCTGATTCATGAATATGTAGGATATTATTTCAAATGTTTCTGTCATCTTACATCACTTCTGTGACAGCAGATGTTGTATCTACTCATGTCAGCGATGACCTGATGGTGCGTTACCACAGAGGGGATGTGCTGTGTTGAAAAATATTCTTTTTTACCAGCGCAACAGCAGATGAGATTTTGTTTTGTTCTCAGTCTCACTGAGTGAAAGGAAACGTAAAACCTTTTTCAGAATGAAAGACAAAGAGCATATTTTTTTAAAATGTTTAACTTTTAGATTTATACAGTAGCTTATTCAAATGTCTATAGATGATCACTGTGTCGCTGATTTCGGTGCTCTCTTTGATCAACTCAAAATGTGACATTTGAATAATGTTTTACAAAGAGACTGTATAAAGAGATAAATATACAGTCTGGGATTTTATTAATGAAGTGTTCAGGTTTGGGATTTTTTTTGTTTTGATTTAAATTTAGATAGATTTTTTAACATGAGTTTAACACTACGGTTTGTGCTCCAATATTCAATGTGATTAATCAAAGTCCTTAATGTATGTTTAATTGACCAGAACTGTTTTGATGAGAATGATTTATATTGCAACAAAAGTTCAAATTAATTTATTTTTCTGTTAATATTTCAAGCCTGGACAGAAAAAATCCTTCATATGAGCTTGTAAATAGTTAACTTAATCATAAAACAGCTTTATATAAAAATACAAAGCATCACAAATTGGCCACAGTCTTAATTAGTCAGCTTTGATAATCAGTTAATTGTTTAACGTCACTTCTTTAAAGCAGACATGGAAAACATCTGATAGTTCCAGCTTCAGAAATGTGAGAAGTTACTGCTTTTATTGTCTTAAAATGAAAGTAAATGGACTATCATTGAGTTTTGGACTGTGGGTAGAAATTTTTTTTTTTTTTTAGTTTTTTCAAGCCAAAAAATTAAACAAAGAATGGAAAAAATTAATCAGTTATGAAAATAATTGTTAGCTGCATCTCTACTTATATATGAAAGAATTTTGGTATCATCATGTTAGTAAAGCTGTATTTCAGGGACAGGTGTCAAACAGGTTTTTACCTTGGCCACTTTTCTCCAGTTGAGGCAGTCAAAGAAGTAGTAGGTCCCTCTCTCGTAGGCGTTGGTCTTCAGCGTGGGCTCCATACCCGGAGCCCGAGTGATCCAAACTCGCTCCTCTTTATGGTACCTCCAGTCCCTGTTAAACCTGGACACACACACACACACACACATTACATAACAGTTCGCTCTTACTTCTGACTGCTCTACTGCTGTAATTAATTTAAGCCCACCAGAGGAAATGAAAATAATAAATCATGGCCAATAACAGGTTTACAGCAACACAGTCTACATCCAGTGACTCAGACTAGAATTTAAAGGACACGCTTTGGGAAAGACTCTTATCTTAAAATGCAAAATGTGTCATGAGATGACCACCAAAAGCAAATCTGAGACCTGTTGACCATAATTCAATTAAAAAATACGTATTAGAGCTCCGAGTCTTGTCCACTTTGTCACAGGTAGAAAATATGACTGAGCCAAACATTTAAATCCAAGCACACGCATACAAACTAATTTTCACAAGGTAAAGCTGTTTTTACACACAGTATGTGTTTGCTTGGGAAGATTCACCTGTACATTAACATCACCTATTAACAAGAATCTGTGATTATGTGCACAAAACTGTAGTGTAGTTCCTCTTTTAATGTCTTCTTTTAATTAATATGCAAGGAAAAATATGTTCCTAAAATAATAGATGCAAAGTGAAGTTATAAGAAACAGAAATCCTCTTTAATTTTACCCATTTAATCTA
The DNA here is from genome assembly GCF_006386435.1 of Epinephelus moara. NCBI lineage: Eukaryota > Metazoa > Chordata > Actinopteri > Perciformes > Serranidae > Epinephelus > Epinephelus moara. Next base: position 12,484,651 of record NC_065529.1, read on the forward strand.
ATTTGTTGAGCAGTTTGCCACAATGTGTGAGTGAGTGTGTGTTCTTACAGTTCTACTGCAGCCAGGAGTTGTAGTAAGTCTCCTCCATTCATATAGTAGAGATAAAACAGCAGATCTTCACCATACCGAGACAACTTGATAGCTGCTAACTGGAGACATGAAAAGAAAGGAAGGAAACAGATCAACAGGTTATAACGATTTTAATTAAATTGAGACATCTAAGACCTATTTAATGGAAGAAATAAAGGAGATCTATTAACTAAGATGCCCAGACATTAAAATATAGCATCACTTAAACAAAAGTTCATACCTTATCCCTTATGTGGATGTTGGTTAAATACTCTGAGGGGACGTGGAAGTCTGCAGGAAGGCGAGGCAAAATGAGCTGAAAGCACTTTAAAACCTGAACATACTCTTCTTCTACACCACAATTTATCAAGGAAATGACTAGTTCAATGCGATCCTTTGAGTGCCCGTATATAAAGCTGCATATCAGTGCCTTATAGAGCACTTTTGGCTAAACCTCTGACATCCAGCAGATATAGAGTAACATGATAATCTCATTAGAGTTGTGTTTGCTTCCACCAGATAAATTTAAGTTGAATATTCCCTCCATAAATTTTCAGAATACACCCAAAATAAATCACACATTTGGTGTCTGGAGCGTAAACTCACCTATGTCCTGCGGTCGACACGGAGCCGACGCCCACGGAGACGCAAACTTAGGATAGAGATTCCTGAGACACGAAGAAAAGAGTAACACAATCAGAGAAGCAAAGTTTAAACCAGAGGAGACAATATTGATCAAACTGAATTATGCTGCAGCCTGGGCCACAGTCTAATGTTTCTGAATGTTTAAGTCTATTTACTACAAATGCACAACTTTACATGACGGATGAGAACTTTCCAAAACGTCGACAAAATAAAAAAAGCACCTGCACACAGATAACTAGTTCTCAATATTCCTTTAATTCTGCAAGGACTGCCACTTAGTATTTGCAGCCAGCTCTGAGGCTATTTGAGTATTTGGGTCTCTGGTCAACATTAACAGGTCTGAATTAAATTCGCAGATGCTGTTGGTCAGCTGATCCTAGGTCTGTGTTGGCCTGTTATCCTCACGACTCTAAACTGTGTACATGTGTGTGCGTGTGTATGTGTTTGTCGTACTCGGGTGAGTTGAGGTTGAGGCCGAGCGTGGTGAGGTCAGAGCCCAGTGCCAGATGGACCATGCCGGGGTCCGTCTCTGCTGCCCGGATGAACGTCAGCAAGCCGATCATCCCAAACTGGTCCGTTACCATGCCAATTGGGATGTTGGTCACACGCCCTGGGAAACAAAGACGACACATGAGGATGATTAAGACTGAAACTGGTCTTCATATTCGCCAGAGTTATCATTTCTGTGCGGATGCATCGTGATCTACTGCGTGTGTCTCACCATCAGGAAGCACCTGGATCCCTTTCTTCTGCTGGTTGTTGTTGCTAGGCGCAGAGCTCTTGTCGCCGGGGAACTTTGGACCATCTGAGTTAGAGGTGGGCTTTCCTGATGAGTTCAGATTCTGATTGGACAAAAATGGAGGGAAAAAACAGTCCGAAAAAAAGGGAGGAGTCAGGACGTGAGAGCACTGCATAAGTAAGGAAAGGACACCGTGATGAAAACAGGAAGTCAGCATTTAAAACACAGGAACACTGGACAGCAGAGATCAACAACAACAACAAGAAATCAGGACAGAAAAAAGTGAACAATAACAGAAAAGATAAAATAAGGAAATGGACAGAATGATTAAGTTAAGGATAAGACACAGGGATCTTACCGTTTTACTGTCTTCGTTGGTGCTGGTGGGGTCTTTTGTTTGGTAGTTGGGCCCAGGGAGAGCTGGGAAATCTTCGTTATGGATGGAGAAGTCCTGCGACTGCTCACTGGACGGCTTTGTTACCATGCCAACTGTAAATATGAAGGGGAGAGTAGTTAGCCATTGTGGCATACTAATTGTCTGTTAATCGACTAATGGATTAACAAACTGCCTCAGCTCTGGTTGTGTACTCTGCGTATGTACGGTCATAAGAAAACAAGAATATATGTACGCATCTTGTGACTAGTCTGGTTGGTGTGTAACTCTGACATCTATCAGCCACAATGACTGTAGAGCCAAAAACTCGTTTTAGAAACTGAGCACTGGCTTCGTAAATAAACTAAAACAATTAAACATTTACCTGACTGGAATCACTGTGTGTAAATGAATTGCAGAGCATTTCTTGTCTTTTATGTTATGTTATAAAAACATACATACACAGGTGTCTCTCACCGTAAGGAGCCCGACCGGCCAGCGGGTTGAGCAGCGGGGTTGGATTCGAGCCTCCGTCCCTCCGACTCCTGTCTGCTAACGCTGGGAAGTCTGACAGGTCTAACCCCGTCACATTCTCACTGCCGTCTGGAAACAAACACAGAAAAATAAAAGTTAACTCACAAATATATTTGAGGATCTTGACAGTGTTTAAAAAATCAACAACTATTTTTACAAAAGTCTTAAACCTCTACAAAGAAACTAAGTACCTGTGCCATTGAATATGTTGTTGGATAGGGAGTTGTTCATGTTGTAGCCTGGATTCCTGTTCACACCAAACCCTGACATACTGACACACAAACAGAGAAACACATTGGCCTGAGTCATATTACATGATTATTGAGCTTTGTTATGGTACAACATGGTCAAGGCTTTTTGTTAGCCATGCTAGCTGCATGTCTCCAGGGATGTCGGCCGGTCAATCCACCACTTTGATCCAGACTGAAATATCTCAGAAACTATTTGGAAGGCGTGCAGTGAAAGTGGGTACACATGAAAACATTATATCTGCTAAACATCTGCTTATTAACATGCTGATGTTAGCATTTAGCAATTTAAACATTATCTTCTTCATCTGCTTCCAGCTGAAGTGACGTTACTCCCACAGACGTGATGAAAAACCAGAACCTCCAGAGGTTTACCATGCTTGCAGATGCCAGTAGAGCTAAGTTTGGCACAGGTAACTATGGTTACTGTGAACTTTGCACATCCTGCACAAAACTGTACAGCCTATTCTGAAACAGCTATATTATTCATGATATGTTATCATACTTTTTAAAAGCATCTTTGCATTTTCAATTGTACATTTTTGTTCTATATTTAAGTTCTTGAGTGGTTATTTTCATTCCTCTTAATATGTTTATTGTATGTTTCATGTATGCACCGAAAACCAAAGTTAAGTCCTTGTAAGTGAAAATCTATTTGTCAAAAAATCCTTGTCTGATTCTGACTCTAACCAGCAAGGACGCTCTCAGGAAGTGGTTTAGTAATTACAGTTCAGTATGTTCCATAAGATGCTTGTTAATGTGTATTTACACAAAAAATAATAAACATAATGAAGGCAGATGCTTCCACACAGGTTCACTGCATGGTACTACTAAGCAGTTAACATCCACTCATGCTCTGTGACATGTATAAAATGATTTGGCACCAGATCTCATCCCAACTGAACAACAATGGGAGATTTTGGACCAACGTATCAAGCAGGATTTATACTTCCGCGTCAACGTAGAGCCTACGCCATAGCCTGACGTGCACCTCCCCAGAAATGTAACTACACGTTGCAGTGACGCAGACCTCCTGTCTGTCTCTGTAAGCTGAAACCATTTCCCTCAGTGGAGACAAAACTTTGATTTACTTTAATTTCACAGATAAGAAACAATAAATTGTGAAGACAATAAAGCCTCCACAAAAATAGCATTTTAAGTCCTGTGTGTGATTTATCCTGGCTTCAGTATGAGAAGAGGAAATCTCTGCTAGCTGCTAGGCTAATTTATACAAAGTAAAATGCCATAGGCTTGTGCTAATAACGTTAGCATGTTGTATTTGTTTGGAAAACATGTTTAGTATAAGACAGTTGTTTTGTCGGTGAACCTTGTGAGTTGTAATGGAGCTGAATTTTGTAACATTACCTTTGTTAAATGTTGCTGTTGTCCCTGGTTTTATATGAGTAGAGGAAAAGTCTGCTAGCTGCTAGGCTAATTTATACAATGTAAAATGCCATAGGCTTGTGCTAATAACGTTAGCATGTTGCATTTGTGGGGAAATGTGTCCAGATAAAGACAAGTGTTTGTCTGTGAATGCTGCGAGTTATAGTGAGGCTGATTTGTGTTTGAAACTGTCTCTATTAAGCCATGTTTACTGTGTGTTTAATGTGTGTTTTGAATCAACTAAACTTTACAGCACTTCACAACTCCACCCGTGACTAGTGTTTTGGAGGTGTAACTGCAGAGTGACACAGACACACCACTGCACAAGCATGCTCATAACGGCCTAGGCGCTGCATAGAGCTGATGCACAAGTATAAATCCACCTTACGACAGCGCTCTCCACCACCATCATCTAAACACCAAATGAGGGAATATCTTTTGGAAGAATGAAGTTCATTTCTCCAGTAGAGCTCCACAGACTTGTAGAATTAATGCCAAGGAGCACCAAAGCCGTTCTGGCAGCACATGGTGGCCTAACACTTTATTAAGACAGTTTATGTTGTTTGTTCCTTCAATTTGTCACCTGTCTGTATACTATAACTCATCCCCCAACAGTCTGCAACCACACACAAAAAAATCAGAACTAATATTACAATCTACTGCAGGCAGGAGAACAATGCTCCTAATCTTTGAATCTTTTTTGCTTTTACGGCCCTTTTTTAGGCAGAAGTGCCAAAAATTTAGTGCTGTCAGCTTCTCAAACTTGAATACACATTGGCCTCTTCACTCTTCTATGTCAAGAAACTGAATATCTTTAAGTTTTGGACTGCTGGTCTGACCAAACAAGAAACATAAAGATGTCAGTTTGGATTCTAGGAAACTATGACGCAAATTTTTCACTATTTTGTAGATTAAATGATGAATTAAATAAGAATGAAAACATCATCAGATTAATCAGTAGTACAAATAAATGCTAGCTGCCGCCCTACAGTGAGTGGGAGTAAGAGCTTGTTCTGCTCCTTTACAAAAAACTAAATATATAAATCTAAATGGTGAATGACAGAATGGTGTAAAACTTTTCAGATTTACATCTGAACCTGTGCATCATGCAGAAAGTTACCTGTTAATGGTGAAAGGCTGCCGTGCTTGCTGCTGTTTGGGCATGCCGATGATGCTGGGTGACGACCGGCTGGGACTCCCCATACTGCTGCTCCTCCCTCCTCCTACACCGCCACCACCTCCCCTCTCCACTGCAACCCCTCCCATCCCACCCGTCTGCCCCGTCGGACCCCCCACCTGCTGGCTGTGGTTCAGCACGCTCCGGCTGCTCATTGGCAGAATCCCCCTGCAGAGAGAACGACACACAAACACAGGAAAAACAACACAAGGTTAAAGGTGGCGGAGGTGGTTTTGTGGTTCCAAGTTTGCAGAGAGAAAGAGGAACATGAGCAGCTGGAACTGAAAGTGGGCCATGGAGGTTACGTGGTACGTGTCTGACTGAACGTTCGGACTGAGAAGAGGGTTTACTGGTGAGATAATGAAATATGATCCAGCAAGTCCAGTTTGAGTTATTTAACCATAGGTCTGACAGCTTATCAGCCGCCCAAACTCAGTTTATAACACAGAGGTTTAAAATACTAAAGGCTCTGACATATTGTTTTGAATCTACTGACAGCTGCAGTTTTGATCTGGTTTCATGGACGGGCACTCTGTTCCATTCATACTACAGTTTAAGGTCTGTTCTCGTCTGGCGTTCTATGTATACATATTTCCTGTTCCTCACTCCATTCCAGTTGGTGGCGGTTATTCACCGCAGAACGCAGGACATAAATAATAACAGGCTCTGAATTCGAGACAACACCTGACAAAGCTGTGAAACAGAAGTGCAAAAACAGCATGCTAGCTCCAACAAATTAAGGATTTGAGATTTATAGTTATAAGATTCAGTGTTTCTGTTAATGGAGGTTAGACGCAGCGCCGCTCTCCTCATAACAACGGTCAGTTAACCCTCTGCCTCGTTAGCTTGAGCTAACACAGCACCAGTGGCTGATATCCAACACCCAGCCGTTAAATGCTCCCAGCAAACCCACACTGACACGGTTCGACTCTGTTGTTAAACCAGTTAATAACCAGGGCCAATGGCTATCATAAATAAGTCCGGAAAGTTTTCATAGTGACATTCACTTTATCCTCTGTCCTGCTGATCGTCATATGAACTGTAAAAATACACTGTTCTCCTTACAAAGTAATTTCCCAGTAACACAGGGATTATGGAAAAAGATGAAATGAGCTTCTAATGGAAGTCTGTGAGAATTAACGTAGTGAAGAGCTAAACCATTCGGATACAAAAGATTATGGTGGACACAGAAGTGTCAAAAATTTATATAAACTTTAAATAATAAAAATAATAATGATACACAATCTTAACATAACACTTTTCATACACAAAATGCAGCTCAAAGTGCTTTACCAATTTGAAAAGAAATAAGCAGACAATATAAACAACTGATAAAATATTAAAATACATTTAAAAAGAGGAGCAGCAACAAAAGACATTATCATAACTGCTTTCACCTTCATCTCAATAACTGTCATCCTCTAAGATCGACCAGCAGTAAACATAATCGATAAAGTAATAACAGATATTAGGAAAAATGGAGGCTAAAAATGTGAGTTTTAAGTTTACCCGTTTAGGTATGATTAATAATCTTTGACACATGATGTGTAAAGTACAGATCAGGTCAAGACATTTATTGTTTATTTCCTAACATCAAACTTTGTTTAGACTGTAAATAACCTGTGAATTAGTTTCAGTTAAATTTGTGTCTTCACATGTGAACTCTCACAATCAGTCGGAGAAGTAAAGGCCCTGACACACCAAGCCAACGGTTGGCCGTCGACCAAAGTCGGGCCGTCGGTGAGCGTCTGTCGCCCTAGTTTTTGCGGTGTGTCCCACATCGTCTCCGATTGGCTGTTCAGGTTTTATTTCCTCGCCCCTGTAGTGAGTGAATCTGCCTGTAGTGAAACCGGGGCTAACCGGTGCTTCCTCCTCAGGCTCCACTTCACTCAGCTGCCCCACAGACCCGCTGCTTCTTCCCACTTTAACCTGAATAACAAACCGGAGCTAGCTGGGAGTGGCTAGCGGAGCGTTAGCCGCAGCATGACGGAGGGAAGCACAGCCAGTTAGCCTCCGCTAGTCTCTGAGCTAGCCCCGGCTCTCCGTTTGGATCCAACCGGAGCACCGAGCCCTGGTTTGTTATTCAGGTTAAAGTGGGAAGAAGCAGCGGGTTTATCGGGCAGCTGAGTGAAGTGGAGCCTGCGGAGGAAACACCGGGACCGTCTGGATGTAATAGTCCGTGGAGATGCTGCAGTGCTCGGCTGCACAGATAGGAAACCCCTCGGCTGACAGGATGTACCACTCTCTCACTCCGCTCTCTCTCACGCAGGCGCAGAACGTACGTGCTACTTGGCCATCGGATGTAGTCCGTGTAGTGTGTTCAAATGCAACTGACACAGGGTGACGTGAGGCGATGCAACAGTTGGCTTTCGTTACCGCTAGTTCTTTGATGTCGGTTTGGTGTGTCTGCACCTTAAAGATGACGAGACGCAGATCAGACTGTGATGTTTTCTTCTGTCTAAAATGTCCGCACATTTTACAGCTTTTGGATTAAATCAATTCAGACGTCTAAAATAAAAAAGTCATTATGTTTTACGCAGCCACAGACACACACCAGGATTCACTTTCAGCCAGTGAGTGTACTCGTGTGTGTGTGTGTGTGTGTGTTGTACCTGCTCGGCGAGGGTGGCGTGTGCATCGTGCCAGTGTTTGGTGTACTGGCATGACTGGGGAGCTGGCTGGCAGACTGGTTCAACCCACTTCGACTTAACTGAGGCGCTGCGCTGCTGTTCATACCACGCATGGGAAACCCCAAAGCACCTGCAACCAGAGAAAACATGTTTATTCATAAGAAACTTTCTGATTCTGTCTGTCTTTGACACTTACACCACTGTCTGTTCAAAATAAATAGAAACAAAACGTATCATCACACAGTTATTTTTTCTTGCTTTTTTCTTGAAGCATGACTCCTAACTGTGTCAACTGAAATGAGACCACTGTGTACCATTACACCCCGACGATATCTATATCTCTCATCCCATGGAGACAAAAAGAACTGTGACTGCTGAGAGTAAAGACAACAAGAAGCAAGTTGACGGACTCAGTTAACTACCACATGTCAAAAATACACATCTAGCAAAGAAATCTCAGCTGCAAACTTTCTGCACACACCAATTTTCTATCGCAGTGAAAGAATTAATGAAATACACTTTGCACTATTGCTCTGAATCACAAAGTAAATAATAACCCTTTTTACCACCAAAATGTGTACAGTTTTTTTTTTTTTAAACACGAGCAAACACACTATAAATAGGCTATAGATTGCTTTCCCATTGTCAGTGACCCGAACTATATACACACAGCGAGTATGCCTTTCTGTTTTTTTTCCAGCACATTACATGCAACGTCATGGACGGGCCAGAAAACAGGTCAGTAGTCACGAGAAAGCAACATGGACGCCAGTGAAAATCATTCATTCAGTCTTTCTTTCGAACTCAGTGCAGACTAACTTGGAGTGATGTTTGAGCGCTGCTTGGGCAGAGAAATCTTGCTCGATTTAAAACCTCACGTCAACTATAAATTGAGCTTTACAATGCTTATCAATGGGAAAAGAAATAACCAGTGTGTGTGTGTGTGTGTGTGTGTGTGTGTGTGTTAGGGTTCTTCTTACTCTGCGGGCCATATAAACTGGCTCCTAGCTGTGACAGTTGACCCGTTGAGGAAGCAGAGGAAGACGCCAGCATCTGAAGACAGAGGAAACACAAACACATTCTTTAACTCTCCTGACAACATCATCGATTATTAACTATAAACAGAATAAATAAAGCATAAAGAGCCCATCTACATGAATGTATGACAGTCTGGAGAAGTTCCTTGCTGGCATGAAAAGAGGCAGCACAGTGGGGTGAAAATGGTTTTAAAATATTCAATATTAGTGTTGATACAATACTTGAGTATTGAAAAACATTATTTCCCTCCCTTACTTTGAGAAACATACACTTATTTTCATAAAAACTGTTTTATCAATGTAATAAAGGAAGTCAAACATCTTAAATGTGTCTATAAACAAGTAGAAGTGAAAGAGCTTTGAAACAATGGGGTTCAAAGTGACAAGAGTTGGAAGAATAAAGAGAAATATGATAGAAACTAAGTGGAAATTAAAAAAAAAAAAGACAGATGGCTGCTCAAGGGTTGACACAAGATCCAATGATTTAATAATAAGTATTTTTTACTCTCTAAGGCTCTGACCACTGTCAGAGGACGCACACCATGCAGAACAACCAGACACCTATATTTCAACCTGTATTATTGCTGTGCATCACATCACAGAGTAAAGTCTGCAGACTCGCTTTGCAACAACTTTCCCCTGCACAAATATCTTGGTACTTTAGTGTGAAACTAAAATTAAAAAACTGAATAGTTGCAGTCCTAAAGAAGCTTTGAAGAAGAAGAAGAATTCAACAGACAACTTACGTCTTTGTCAGGGCGGTGTGGAGGGAACATGGACTGTTGGGTGTAGTAGAGGCTGGAGTCATCTGCGTAGTCGCTCTCTACCCCTCCCTCCATAAACTTCTTCCGGTTAGCACCAAACATACCTCGTGTCACCTGAGAAACCAGACACGGGAAATGGTCAGATGGACTGACAGACCACAGACTGCAGTGATATGACGCATCTCCTTCCTGTCGCACCTGCAGTGTGTCACCAAAGCTCAGATTCATGACATGAAATCCTTATCTTATTCTCCTTATCTTTTAAATTGCTGTGAATAAAACTTCAGCTGTTATCAGGAGCAACTGCTAAACTCTGCATGCACATCACCCAATAAATGCTTTAGTCTTTTAACATCTTCACATGCTGTACTTATTTTTTAAACCTGAAACATGCATGTCTGAGTCTACAAAAAAGGGCAGATATTATGCTCAGATTGTCTCACAGAAATTAAGTTTTGCCGTCCCACAGACAAGCTAAGCAAGGATTTTTTTTTGTAGATGTATTCTCACTTTAGTTTCATGTTGGATGCACGTCCCAAATGTGGTGGGATATCTTTTGTTGCTCAGATAATCCACCTTTTTTCAGTGCAGAAAGTGTGTTATTAATTTTGGAGGTGTGCACACCAAGGCTTTCAGGAGCCTGTGTCAGCAGTGGTTACTCCTAACCCCTTTGCACTTTCACTGAACTCAAACTTTACAATTATGTTTGCACAACGAGAGAATATAATTGTAAATTTCAAGTGGAGCTAGAGCTGCAGATTCAGGTCTTATTTGAACAACACTGAAAACAAATTCACCAGAAACATGAGACATTTGAGAGCAAATAAACAAAGAGGCAGATACAACCTGCGTTTGTGTGAAAGTAGCACCACATACCTCCTGCAGATGCCAAAATTGACCCAATTTATCTAGTTACATGTGCATGTTTTCTGTCTTTCTTAGTCTTCTATCATATTAAAAGCCTTACAGAGGGGTTGGACTGTTACTTGGATAAAACATCTAATGTAAGAAGTTCAACTTAGGCTCTGGAAACACGACTTTCACTATTTCCTGGGGATTTTTAGATCAAACTGCTAAACGACAAAGTAATTTCCAGACTAATTAATGATGAATAACCAACAGGAAATATGTTACTGATGAGGATGTCTCAAGTCTTTGTCATTCATAAATGATCTGTAGGTAAAGAGTGTTCATTTCCACCCTGCAATGTGTGAAAGACTTAGTCAATTTGCACATTATAAACACCTGCAGAGGGATCTCACCTCAAATCACAATATAAAGGACTTAGTTACCTGCTGGTGGTGTAAGCACATAGACCCACAGCCGTGTTTTAACACTGATCTCACAGGATTACTTTTGTTTACTACAGCAGGTTAGCAATAGCCAACGGTGTAGCATCGATACCCAGTGAACAACGGCTCCTTTAGCTCCTGCACGCTTATAATATTCAGTAAAGTGTGCGTTATTATGTGTTTCAGGTTAGAAACCAAGCTGAACCCTGTGCTACTAGCCGAGTAGTTTGCAAGCTTCACTGTTCTTGTTTCAAAGCAACGTTAAACGCGCAGCAGTGTCGCAAAAGGCTAGCTACTGTTAGCCGTGTGAGCTAATGCTGTCTGTATTAATAACATTAATTCCACCATTAACACAAGCCGCTAGTTTATACACTGCACACATAAACCGGCTTATTCTGGTGTTAGTTATGTTTGTGGTTTCCAAATAAATAACACCTATTAGCTGGCGTTACCTTGTTAGCTGTAAAGTGTGTCAGGAGCTACGTGCTAGCCGAGCAGTGCATGTCAGCTAACAGCTAAGTCTATAGGAATACATGGGGACGCTAGCGTGGGAGCTAACGCTAACGGCTAAGCCAGCTACTCGGCTATAAACGCCAGTACCTTCACAGTTGTAAACACTTACACCACTTTATGGTAAACCGGGAACGTTGGTCTACATACGGTTGTGCAAACAGGCCACCGTTAAAGGGGACATTAGTGGGCAAGTGTGTTTTTGTTCAGGTTTGGGCCTACTGTGTCTCCGTCCGTTAGTTCCCCCAAAACAACAACAAAAAGCAACTAAACCGGACTGCCGGCTTTAAAGCCGCGTTTTCCGCCTCTCTCCACGGCCTGATTCCGTGATAACTCCCACAGGAGCGGTGTTTTTGATTTAATGGGGTTTTGGTGCGCCTTTGCTGAGAAAATAAATTAAACGAATAAAAGAAGGAGCTTACCGCATCAATCTTTCTTCCCCGCTACAATCCAAGATGGCCGTCATCTCTTCGCCAATCAACGAGGATGCTGGGAAGCCTTTCGCCTCTGACCCCTGGGCCTCCACCACTCTACTCTACTCTACTCTACTCTACTCTGTTGTACTCTACTGTATAAACCCATGAAGCTCTACCACTCTACTCTACTCTACTCTACTCTACTCTCTACTTTACTCTACTCTACTCTACTGTATAAACCCCCGAGGCTCTACCACTCTACTCTACTTTACTCTACTCTACTTTACTGTATAAACCCCCGAGGCTCTACCACTCTACTCTACTCTACTCTACTCTCTACTCTACTCTCTACTCTACTCTACTCTCTACTGTATAAACCCCCCAGGCTCTACCACTCTACTCTCTACTTTACTCTACTCTACTCTACTCTACTGTATAAACCCCCGAGGCTCTACTCTACTCTATAAACCCCCGAGGCTCTACCACTCTACTCTACTCTACTCTCTACTCTACTGTATAAACCCCCGAGGCTCTACCACTCTACTCTACTCTACTCTACTCTACTCTCTACTCTACTGTATAAACCCCTGAGGCTCTACCACTCTACTCTACTCTACTCTACTCTACTCTCTACTGTATAAACCCCCGAGGCTCTACCACTCTACTCTACTCTACTCTACTCTACTCTACTCTACTCTCTACTTTACTCTACTCTACTGTATAAACCCCCGAGGCTCTACTCTACTCTACTCTACTCTACTGTATAAACCCCAGAGGCTCTACTCTACTCTACTCTACTCTACTTTACTCTACTCTACTGTATAAACCCCCGAGGCTCTACCACTCTACTCTACTCTGCTCTGCTGTACTCTACTGTATAAACCCCCGAGGCTCTACCACTCTACTCTACTCTACTCTACTCTACTCTACTGTACAAACCCCCGAGGCTCTACCACTCTACTCTACTCTACTCTACTCTACTCTACTCTACTCTACTGTGTAAGCCACTGAGACTCCACCACTCTACTCTGTACCATACTATACTCTACTATAATTGTACTTAACTGTCTGACCCCTGAGACCCCATCACTCTACTCTGTACTCTACTGTATTCTACCGTACTCTACAATCACACTTCTGAGTTCTATTACTCTACTCTACTGTCTTACTGACCCCTGAGCCTCTATCACTCAATTCTACATGTACCATACTGAACCCTGTTGTACTCTACCATCTAACTTCTGGGTCTCCATCACTCCACTCTGCTCCCACTCCCATTTCCACTTCCACTCCCACTCCTACTCTACTCCCACTCCCACTCCCACTTCCAATCCCACTTCCACTTCCAATCCCACCTCTACTCCCACTCCTACTCTACTCTGCTCCCACTCCCACTCCTACTCCCACTCCTACTCCCTCTTCCACTCCCACTTCCACTCCCACTTCCACTCCCAGTCCCAGTCCCAGTCCCACACCCACTCCCGTTCCTTCTCCCACTCCCACTCCCACCTCCACTTCCACTTCCACTCCTACTCTACTTCCACTCCCACTCCTACTCCTTCTCCTTCTCCCACTTCCACTTCCACTTCCACTTCCACTCACACTCCTTCTCCCACTCCCACTCCTCCTTTAGTCCCATCCACTCATACTCTACTCCCACTCCTACTCCCACTCCCACTTCCACTCCTACTTTACTCCCACTCATACTCTACTCCCACTCCTACTCACTCCCATTTCCACTCCCACTCCCACTTCCACCCCCACTTCCACTCCCCTTGCCCTTCCACTCCTACTCCCACTTCCACTCCCTACCCCCAGTCTACTCTCATCCCACTCCCACTCCTACTCCCTCTTCCACTTCCACTCCCACTCCCACTCCTCCTTTAGTCCCACATCCACTCATACTCTACTCCCACTCCTTCTCCCACTTCCACTCCTACTTTACTCCCACTCATACTCTACTCCCACTCCTACTCACTCCCATTTCCACTCCCACTTCCACTTCCACCCCCACTTCCACTCCCCTTGCCCTTCCACTCCTACTCCCACTTCCACTCCCTTCCCACTCCTGTTCCTTCTCCCACTTCCACTCCCACTCCTACTCCCACTTCCACTCCTACTCTACTCCCACTCCCACTCCTACTCCTTCTCCCACTCCCACTCCTCCTTTAGTCCCACATCCACTCATACTCTACTCCCACTCCTACTCTACTCCCACTCCTACTCTACTTCCATTTCCACTCCCACTTCCACCTCCACCTCCACCTCCACCCCCACTTCCACTCCCCTTCCACTCCTACGCCCACTTCCACTCCCTACTCCCACTCTACTCTCATCCCACTCCCACTCCTACTCCCTCTTCCACTCCCAGTCCCACTTCTCCTTTAGTCCCACATCCACTCATACTCTACTCCCACTCCTACTCCCACTCCCACTTCCACTCCTACTTTACTCCCACTCATACTCTACTCCCACTCCTACTCTACTTCCATTTCCACTCCCACTTCCACTTCCACTCCCTTTCCACTCCCGTTCCTTCTCCCACTTCCACTCCCACTCCTACTCCCACTTCCACTCCTACTCTACTCCCACTCATACTCTACTCCCACTTCTACTCTACTCCCATTTCCACTCCCACTTCCACCTCCACCCCCACTTCCACTCCCCTTTCCCTTCCACTCCTACTCCCACTTCCACTCCCTACCCCCACTCTACTCTCATCCCACTCCCACTCCTACTCCCTCTTCCACTCCCACTCCCACTCCCACTCCCACACCCACTCCTGTTCCTTCTCCCACTTCCACTCCCACTCCTACTCCCACTTCCACTCCTACTCTACTCCCACTCATACTCTACTCCCACTTCTACTCTACTCCCATTTCCACTCCCACTTCCACCTCCACCCCCACTTCCACTCCCCTTTCCCTTCCACTCCTACTCCCACTTCCACTCCCTACCCCCACTCTACTCTCATCCCACTCCCACTCCTACTCCCTCTTCCACTCCCACTCCCACTCCCACTCCTCCTTTAGTCCCACATCCACTCATACTCTACTCCCACTCCTACTCCCACTCCCACTTCCACTCCTACTTTACTCCCACTCATACTCTACTCCCACTCCTACTCTCCTCCCATTTCCACTCCCACTTCCACCTCCACCCCCACTTCCACTCCCCTTTCCCTTCCACTCCTACTCCCACTTCCACTCCCTACCCCCACTCTACTCTCATCCCACTCCCACTCCTACTCCCTCTTCCACTTCCACTCCCACTCCCACTCCTCCTTTAGTCCCACATCCACTCATACTCTACTCCCACTCCTTCTCCCACTTCCACTCCTACTTTACTCCCACTCATACTCTACTCCCACTCCTACTCACTCCCATTTCCACTCCCACTTCCACTTCCACCCCCACTTCCACTCCCCTTGCCCTTCCACTCCTACTCCCACTTCCACTCCCTTCCCACTCCTGTTCCTTCTCCCACTTCCACTCCCACTCCTACTCCCACTTCCACTCCTACTCTACTCCCACCCCCACTCCTACTCCTTCTCCCACTCCCACTCCTCCTTTAGTCCCACATCCACTCATACTCTACTCCCACTCCTACTCCCACTCCCACCTCTACTCTACTCCCACCCCCACTCCTCCCACTTCCACTTCCACTCCTACTCCCACTCCCACTTCCACTTCCACTCCCACTCCCACTCCCACTCCTACTCCTACTCCTACTCCCACTCCTACTCCTACTCCCACTTCCACTTCCTTCCAACTCCCATTCCTTCGTCCACTTCCACTCCCACTCCCACTCCCACTCTAACTCTAACTCTAACTCTACTCCCACTTCCTTTCCCACTCTACTCCTCACTCAACTTCTTTATTTTACTCTTCCACTCTGCAGATCTTAGTGCAGCATTTGACACTATTGACCATCAAATTCTGCTACAGAGACTTGAACATTTAATTGGACTAAAAGGTTCTGCACTAAGCTGGTTTAAATTAAATTTATCTGATCGCTTTCAGTTTGTTCATGCTCATAATGAATCATCTCTACGTAGTAAAGTTTGTTTTGGAGTTCCACAAGGTTCTGTGCTCGGACCAGTTCTGTTCACTTTATATATGCTTCCCTTAGGTAACATCATTAGAGATCACTCTGTAAATTTCCATTGCTATGCGGATGATACACAATTATATTTATCGATAAAGCCAGAAGAAACGGATCAATTAATAAACTTCAAAAATGCCTTAAAGACATAAAAACCTGTATGAGCTCCAATTTCCTGATGTTAAATTCAGACAAAACTGAAGTTATTGTTCTTGGCCCCAAACAACTCAGAGACTCTTTATCTGATGACATAGTTTCTCTAGATGGCATTGCTCTGGCCTCTAGCACTACCGTAAGAAACCTCGGAGTAATATTTGATCAAGATTTGTCTTTTAACTCCTATTTAAAACAAACCACATGGACTGCGTTTTTTAGGCCTATCCTGACCCGAAAAGATGCAGAAAAATTGGTCCATGATTTTGTTACCTCAAGGCTGGATTACTGTAACTCTCTATTATCAGGTAGCTCTAGCAAGTCTTTAAAAACTCTCCAGGTAATTCAGAATGCAGCAGCACGTGTACGAACAGGAACTAAGAAACAACATCACATTTCTCCTGCTTTAGCTTCTCTGCACTGGCTCCCTGTAAAATCCAGAATTGAATTTAAAATCTTTCTCCTAACGTACAAAGCTTTAAATGGTCAAGCTCCGTCATATCTTAGAGAGCTCATAGTGCCATATTATCCCACCAGAACACTGCGCTCTGAGAACGCAGGGTTACTCGTGGTCCCTAAAGTCTCCAAAAGTAGATCAGGAGCCAGAGCCTTCAGCTATCAGGCTCCTCTCCTGTGGAATCATCTTCCTGTTTTGGTCCGGGAGGCAGACACTGTCTCCACATTTAAGACTAGACTTAAGACT
>NC_065529.1:12502164-12509746 GCF_006386435.1 Epinephelus moara
CTACTACTACTACTACTACTACTACTATGACTACTATGACTACTGCTACTATGACTACTACTACTGCTATGACTACTACTACTACTACTGCTGCTACTATGACTACTACTACTACTGCTACTACTACTACTACTACTGCTACTATGACTACTACTAATGCTACTACTACTACTACTGCTACTACTGCTATGACTACTACTACTACTACTACTACTACTACTACTGCTATGACTACTACTACTACTACTACTACTACTGCTACTATGACTACTACTACTACTACTACTACTACTACTACTACTATGACTACTATGACTACTGCTACTATGACTACTACTACTGCTATGACTACTACTACTACTACTACTACTGCTACTATGACTACTACTACTACTACTACTACTACGGCTACTGCTACTACTACTATGACTACTACTACTACTACTACTACTATGACTATTACTATGACTACTACTGCTACTATGACTACTACTGCTACAACACATGATGGTGCCCCCAATGCGGACACCTGTTACAGCAGCTCCTGCTCACCGCTGAGCTTTTTTTCAATTTCTTTTCATTAAACTTTCTTACTTGGAGTTTTTTTCAGTTTAGTTAGTTAGCACTTTTGTTTTGGTATGGAGATGAAGACCGCTTTCTTCATAGCTGTCTTTCTCCTATTTTTCTACCGACATGATCGTGTGCGGGGACCCGGCGTCCAGCCATAGTTCCATTGTTTACACCCTGGACAAGCTGTTAGTGCTACGTCACACTGCGGTATGGCCTGAGGAGAGGCGTGATATTCCCCGCAAGCTGTGGAGAAGGTGACGGGGATGTCGCGCCGGAGTGCAGCGCTGATACTGGAGGAGACCATACAAACCCATCCTCCTGTCCGTCATTATGGGGAACGTCAAATCGCTCTCCAACAAGATGGACGAGCTGTCGGCGCTGACTCGCCATTAGAGGGAGTACCGGCAGACCAGTGTGCTGATGTTTACAGAGACATGGCTGAACGCGGAAGTACCGGACACGATTGCCGCGCTGGATGGATTCCAGCTCATCCGACACGACAGGACAGCAGACAGCGGTAAGAGGAAAGGAGGAGGGCTGGCTGTGTTTGTGAATGATAGATGGTGTAACACTGGGCACATCATTATCAAGGAACAGCATTGCTGCAGGGACATTGAGCTGCTGGCTGTTGGCATGAGACCATATCTATTTCTCATGTCCTTATGGTAGTGTATGTCCCCCCCCCGTCTGCTAAAGCTGAGTCTGCTTGTGACATTCTCCACTCCGTTACGAGTAGGCTGCAGACACAGCACTCTCAGGCCCTCCTTCTGATCTCTGGGGACTTCAACCACGCCTGTCCTTCCACCACCCTGCCCACCTTCACCCAGTATGTTTCCTGCCACACCAGAGACAATAAAACACTGCATTTATTTTATGCCAACACCAAGGAGGCATACCACTCATCCCCCCTGCCCCCCCTGGGAAAAGGTGATCACAACCTGGTTCATCTTCTGCCTGTCTACAAATCTCTGGTGCAGAGGGAATCAGCAACCACCCGCACTGTGAAGAGGTGGTCTGAAGAGGCCGAGGAGGCCCTGAAAGACTGCTTTGAGACCACTGTGTGGGAGGTACTCAGCGATTCCCATGGGACTATATAAACTTCAGTGTGGAAAGCACCGTACCCACCAGGACTGTACGCTGCATCTCCAACACCAAACCCTGGATTACTCCGGATATAAAAGCTCTCCCAAAGGAGAAGCGCAGAGTTTTTAACTCTGGAACTAAGGAGG
Source organism: Epinephelus moara (assembly GCF_006386435.1). NCBI lineage: Eukaryota > Metazoa > Chordata > Actinopteri > Perciformes > Serranidae > Epinephelus > Epinephelus moara. The sequence continues at coordinate 12,503,964 of NC_065529.1, forward strand.
AGCTGAAGGCCGTGCAGAAGGAGCTACGGAGAAACATCAGGCAGGGAAAGGAAGGAAAATAAAAGAAGATGGAGGAACAGCTGCAGCAGAGCGACATCAGTGAAGTCTGGAAAGGTCTGAAACCCATCTCAGGGCACAAACAACCAGAATCTCAGACAAGAGGTGACCAGAAGTGGATGAATGATCTGAATCTGTTCTTCAATAGATTTGATCAGTCTGCCCCTCCACCAGCCCAGACATCACTGCTGCAACCCCCCTCATCCTCACCCTTGAAACCATCTTCAGCCTGAGCCTGAGGCTGGGGAGAGTACCACAGCTGTGGAAGACATCCTGCGTGGTACCTGTGCCCAAGACTCCGCACCCCAAGGACTTCAGCAGCTTCAGACCGGTGGCATTAACATAGCACCTCATGAAGACTCTGGTCCTGTCTCGTCTCCGCCCCGCAGTAGGCCTTCAATGGACCCGCTGCAGTTTGCCTACCAGCCTGGCGTTGGGGTGGATGACGCGGTCATCTTTCTCCTGCATAGAGCTCTTTATCACCTGGAGAAGCCCGGAAGCTTTGTGAGAATCATGTTCTTTGACTTCTCCAGCGCTCTCAACACCATACAGCCTGCGCTTCTGAGGGACAAACTGGAGCACATAGGGGTGGCTAATCACCTCACATCCTAGATCCTGGACTGCGGGTGTTGGCCTCCCTCAGGGTTGTGCCTTGTAGCTGACTCTGTTTGTGATATTCACAGAGAGGATCTCAAGGTGCAGTCGCAGGGAGGAAGGGGTTCGGTTTGGGGACCTCAGTATTGCATCTTTGCTCTTTGTAGCTGAAGTGGTTCTGTTGGCTCCATCCCACCGTGACCTCCAGCGTGCACTGGGGCAGTTTGCAGCAGAGTGTGAAGCGGTTGGAATGAGAGTCAGCGCCTCAAGCCCGGTCTCACGCCGAAGTGGTCGAAATCCGGCATTTGGGCAGTGACTTGCGTCATCAGAAACCAACAAAAAAAGGCATAGTTTAACATCGGCATGATAACCTTGCGGTTGCTTTTATAGTTTAATGGCCCCTGGTGGGGTCAGGGGGATACGCGGTAGGTCAAGGATGAAAGTTAAGGCTGCAAAAGTCGGACTGGGCTAGGTGGGAGGGGTGGTGGATGGATCCAACAAACACTGACTTTCACCCGAGAGAGCGGTGTTTGCATCCCATAAGATTCTAAAGCCAAACCATGTTCTTTTGAAGGAAAAACAAAGGTTGATATGCGGTGTTGTACCGACGTAGTGCATTCATTTTGAAAGAGACTGTACAGTATATAAATGGTAAATTTCCTGTGAAAACAGAAGTGTATTTTGAAAGAAGACAATGCATGTAACAGGCAGAACTTGACACGGCGTCCCAGAACGTCAACAACCAACACACCCAGGGTACCTTGCATGTCGTATGTGGATGTGGAAAGTCCATGACCAAACGTGGATATGTGACAAGGTTGGACTGAGACCTTCAAATCCGAGGCCATGATTCTCTAGCGGAAAATGGTGGATTGCCCCCTCTGTATTGGGAGGGAGAGCATTGTTGACCCAAGCGTGGGAGCTAGAGTATCTCAGGTCTTGTTTATGAATTGTAGTGTGGATTGGTGGTTTGCGGATGTTGCACTGGACCGTCCTGGTGAAGAGCGAGCTGAGCCAGAAGGCAAAGCTCTGCATTTACTGGTCCATCTACATCCCAACCCTCACCTATGGTCATGAGCTCTGGGTAGTGACCGAAAGACGGAGATTGTGGATATAAGTATCTGACATGAGTTTCCTCTGTAGGGTGGCTGGGCTTTAGAGAAATGGTGAAGGAGCTCGGAGTAGAGCTGCTCTTTCATGTCAAGAGGGACCAGTTGTGGTTGTTTGGCCTTCTGGGTGTCTCCCATTAGAGGTTTTTCCAGGCATGTCCAACTGGTAGAAGACCACAGAACACGCTGGAGGGATCATATATCTCAATTCGTCTGGCAATGCCTCAGCATCCCCCAGGAGGAGCTGGATATCATTGCTGGGGAGAGGGATGTCTGGAGTACCTTGATTAGCCTGCTGCCCCCATGACCAGGTCCTAGATAAGTGGAGGAAAATGGATGGAAGGACGGAAGTGTTTAAACACTATAACCCTTTACTTCCCTCCTTCCACCAGTTTGTCTTGTCTGTGCAGTAGCAAGTCCCCCCCCTGTATCCTCATATTGTCCTTTTTGTGTGTTTATCTGCCGTGAAAAATCTATAATAAAATTTATTTGGGAAAAAAGATAGAAACATGAAATATAAAAGGTTATACCACTGAATAATTAAACTCCTTTCTGACATCTGTAAACTACTGCAAACATTTTTAGGGACGACCCTATTGTTTTTGCTGCGTTTATTATTCTTTATGCTTTATTCTTTCTTCCGCTGTCTCTTTGAATCCCAATTTGAACCCTAAACATGCTCAAAAACTCACCAAAATTGGCATGCATGTCAGGACTGGTGAAAAATTTGATAAAATGAAAACATTAAAGCCAAAAGTCTAAAAATGGCTCTCTAGCACCACCTAGACACACTAAAATGGCCGCTGCGGCCCGTAGGAATGTCGTAGAAAGATCAGATTGATGACTGGACCCACGGTTTGTGAATTAAAGGGAGGAGTTTGACACATTTTAAAGCCATCTCAATCTGCCTGCTCTCACATCTTTTCTCTCCCTCTCAGTGACGGACTCAGGATGTTTGAAGGGCAGGGACGAAAAGGAAAAAAGGGCACCTACTGCATGACATGGGGCCCCATTGGTGCGCAAAAAACAAAATTTGACCCCCTAAACATGCTCAAAAACTGACCAAAATTGGCACGCTTGTCAGGACTGGCAAAAATTTTGATGAAATGAAAAAATTAACCCCAAAAGTGCCAAAAGGAGCTCTCTAGTGCCACCGAAAAACACACAAAAATGGCCACTGCGGCCCGTAGGAATGTCATAGAAAGATTAAACCAAAACTGGCTTGTTCGTCTCATCAAGACCTACAAATCACGCACTGACACCCATGACCTGAATCCAACAGGAAGTGAGGTAGTGCCTCTGAATGTAACATGAGCAAATGTGGAGAAATTCTCAGCTGTGAACTGTGGAGAGGGGTCTAAAATCATCTAAAACTTTTGTCTGTGTACGTGAGCTGGAGGCCGAACTGGCGAACTGCAGAGTGTAACTCCTTGTAATTAAGCTTTCCCTCCACTCGTTCATGGAAAGCAGATTTCGCCACACTGAGCAGCGCTCTGAAAGTGGGCGTGCAAATGTCTGTGGAGCCTCTGTGGACATTTCTGACAGCCACCGTAATGCCCTCACCGCCGCTGTGTGGAACGAGTGACCGCTCGACACAGCCCATGGGAGAGGCAGGGATGAAAGGGCTGCGAGGGGGGACGTGTGACAGTGTGTGGGTCGACATCCACACACTCAGACTCTGAGTCTGTTTCATGCCATTGCGAAAAACCTCCACTAACTCTCACCGATGGGTGTGAGGTAGGGAGGCCGCAGAGGCGGAGAGTGTGTGTAGGTTGTTGTGCACACTTGGGAAAAGGAATGACACTCGCTCATAAAAACGTGAGAGAGGGACAGGACTGCATCAGCGACTGACGCACTGTGTGTGTGCGCAGCGGAGGTAGCATGTGTGTGGGGGACGTGTGTCTCAGTGTAAACAGACGCTGAATGCTCAGTGGAGACAAAAGCGAACTGTTTGAAAAGAAACTCCTCTTCAGTGACAGGTGAGTGGCTCTTAGAAGAGCCGTTGTGTTCGGCAGTTCCCGGAGAGAAACACACTTCCCCCGCGTCCTGTCAGTACCGCGGCTGCTTGCGAGGAGGCTCAGCCGGCGGGTTGGACCAGGTGCAGGCAACGCGCCGGCCCCTGGCAGCATGACGGCGTGGGGGAGCTGTGGCTGGAGGAGGGTGCCGAGGAGGAGGAGGTGGTGGAGCGGGAGCGGACCGAGACGCAGCCGCAGCCGTGGAGCGGGAGCGGACCGAGCCGCAGCCGCAGCCGCAGCCGCAGCCGCAGCCGCAGCACTGGTTGTGGGGCGCCTCAGTCTGGTGCGTGCATCCCGACGATCACACCAGGAGCCCTGAGGTCGCTGAGGGCGTGGCGTTGCTCTGCTCTGCTCCACGAGGTGTGTCTCCTCACTCTGTCCGCTTCCTCAGAGGCATTCTGCAGGTGGGCTGTGGCGCTCTGGAGGAGCGGCCCAAACAGCCCATTGGAGCTGATGGGGCCGCCCAGCATCTCCCCTCTGATCTGTGCCGGGAGCTGTGACATGTGGAGCCACATGTTTCGTTGCAGCATCGTCTGCCACGCCATGACTCGAGCCTGTGCCACTGTTGTTGCTGTGGAGAGGGTCAAAATGGCAGACATGGCTTTCCCGATCTCTGTCGCCATCTCGGGGGGAGCGCGCCGGGCCGCGTAGCCATGGCGGAGACAGCAGAGGAGAGCAGAGCGATATTATTCGCCGCCGCCGCCGACTGTGCAGCACACTGGTGCGCACACTCGGTGAGGCAGGCGGTAACCTGATCCCTGGGAGAAGGTGGCGTGGGTTTCTGCCTGCCGAAGAAAGTGGCCGTCGGCAGCAAAATGGTGGCCAGGCACTCCTCCAGCTGTGGGACAGCAGGGAAACCATGCTCCGTGTCTTCGCTCACCCTGGTGAAGGGATCGTAGCGAGCCACCGGCGCTTTAAGTTTTCCGGGCTCGGAAAAGGCAGCGTCAATGAACGGCCGGAGCTCCGTGACTCAAGGCCACACAGGAAAATGCTTGGGCGCCGGCTCCGGTGCGTAGATGTCTCCTCCCAGAACGCTGTGAACAGGCGCAGGTGGATCGGCTGGCACAGGACCCGTGCCCAGCACCGTGGACCCCTCCCGGGCCTCTTCGATCGTGAAGCTAGCATGGTCAGCCCAGTTGTCGTCACCGTCACCATCTGGCTGCAGCGCTGCGGAGGCATCCGCTCGCCTCCTCCACTGGCAGGCGAGCGCAGAAGGCACACGCGGCCCAGGCGGTGAGAGCTATCCCTGCGTGCTCGGGACTGAGACACATCTTGCAGCGGGGATGGAGGTCGGAGGGCATGATGTAACCGATCTGGCAGCTGGGGCACAGACGGACCGCTCCGGCGGGGTGCTGAGACTTGATTGAAGTCATGGTTCTTCCGTACTGCATGCAAACGCTGAAGAAAAATGGGGAGCAGATCTCTGGTCACGCAGGTATTATATACCCTGTATGCGGACCAGGGAGGGGCAACTGTGCAGGGCACAGTGGCGCGAAAGAAAATCTTCACGACTGCGCATGCGCGCGGGGATAAACCCAATCCACCTTATTTTCAAACACGGAAGTAAATAGTGATCAACTTCCGTTTTTTTGTGCGTGACTTCCGGTCAGCCGCTTTCCTTCATGCTTTCCCTTACCGGAGCTAACGGTGCAAGCTAATTTTTTTCAATTTTCAGTTGTTTATGTTAGTCAATCAGTTAGTTAGTTAGTTAGTTAGTCTGTGTATTTTATATAGATAACTGTGCCCACGTTTCCGTTATAACAGAAATGTATTCCCTCTAAACGCGAATAAATCGCACGTCAATCAAAAACTATACCAAAAAAGCACAATCTATCCCAAGTGAGACAAACTGCTCGATCCCCGTCTCCAGTGTACCAGCAGAGAACCTGCAGAACCGAATCAGCGAAAAAACACACCGGGCTACACAGCCTCTCTACCTGAGCAGCTGAAGCTGCGGCTCGCACCCTCGACACACAGACGGTGCTTCTGCATGCCAGCCAAACGTGTG